>NC_031770.1:14741075-14981570 GCF_001522545.3 Parus major | reverse complement strand
CTTTGCTTTAAAGGTAAAGCTACCCCATGACAGTTCCTCTCTCTTTAGATGTGGCTTGGCTGGGTAAGAGCCACTTCATTTGTTATCCTATTTCATGGATATCTTATCACCTGTATCACCTGATACCAATAAAAGCTTGCTGGTCTTTTCTTAAAATGTGCTGCCTTTCTGGGCAAGTAAATTAAATCCCTATGTGACATTTGCTTATGTGAGAATTAATCTGTTATGAATCACATTTTAAGGCTCAGATGAAAAGTGCTGCAGAAATGCAAAATATTTATTATGTCTTTTATGAACAATTCTCTTGTCATGTATGCATATTCACTGCAAATTCATATTGGCATTTATTATCCAAAAGTGTTCTGCCTTTTTTGCTGTTATTGTTGTGGGATTGATTTCAGTACAGTCTAGTTTTTTAAAGGCCTTCTTTTTTGAACTGCACTATGCAAATCACAGCAGTAACAGAATCTTCAACTTCTTTTCCCTTTAATTAAATTTAGCAATTATAGTGCCATGGCACCTATGCGAACCACCATATGTTATTCATCTTTCTTATTGTTCTCAATTAGGGTGTTGTCTGGCATGGGTTTTTTTGTCTGCTTCTTCTGCAATGATTAATATAATAGAGTTATAATCTCACTTATAATCAAACTTTCAGGAAAGGTTATTGGATTTGAGGTGACTTGTATGCAAGCAATTTCCCAACAGCCAAACTGAATGCTTGCAATTTATGGGTTGTCAAACCTTTATCATTTCATGGCCAGATTATTACCACATCTAATAGACAGGTTTCTGGATTGTTGGGTCTTGTTTTTTTGGTTTTCTCTCCATTTTAGGGGCAGTATCTGTGCTTCATTAACTACAGTGTAATTTTATAAGAGGCCATATTTTTAAGATACTTTGTAATTGGCTTGTTATTGAGGCAGCACAAGGCAGTTGCCTTTCCATGTGTGGTGAGATGTAAGCAGAGCTGACTGGGAAACATTATTTGATTTCATGTAAAAACACAGATTTCTTCTTTCAAACTATAGGGAAATTAGGAAGATTAAATTTACATATATATATTTAGAAACTACCTTTTCAAGGAACAGGAGAAGCAATCAGAACTAGTACCCACACATTGTCTAGGTGAGATTTTCTTGTTCTCTCCTTGTAGTAAGTGCTATGTGCATACGAGGAGTGACGTAGTCACTAGGCTTGGTACTTTGTGAATGTTAAAAGAGGGAAAAAGAAATAGTTCCCTTGCTTATAGAAGATAAAGATTGATTTTATTCATGATTGAAGTAGGTAATTTTCTAGCCATAGGAGAATAAATGTTGGGCTAGAAGTATCTTTGTTTTCTCACTCTATAAAGGTTTTAGTTTCAACCGGACTATCATGCAAAGGAACTATGACAGACATTAGAGCATTTTCCCCCAAAAATGACAGTTCTTTTATAATTGAGATCATCCCAAGTCTCACCTGATATGCTGAGTGCTAAGGCAGGACAGATCTTCCTAAGCTATCTGAAATAATAACTGCAAAATTGAACGAAGTGTCAGCACCCATGAGAGGGTACATCATTGACAAAATGGAAAGGCAGATATGATTTGATTTTTTTGAAGTAGCTGACTAGGGAGGAAGGGTACTACATTAAAAGTATCTAAATTATAAAGGCCAACTTTACCCAGCTCTGAAGGTTTTAGGGTGAGTCTTTGCGAAATAAATGGCAGCTGCAATTCTGTTTCTGACTGGGTAGGTATCCACGTGCCAGAAAGCCTCTGTCATAAATTGATAGCCCTGCTGGAAATCTAGAGGCCAAGGAACAAATTGCCACCATTATTTCTATGAAACCAAAACTATTCTGAATGTGTAGTGTATAGTGTAGGTGGTGCTAGCTTTACCCAGTACTTAACTCTCCTAGAAAATATGAAATATTTTGGCTCTTTTGAGTGCTGTTATATTTCAAAATGGTTTATGTTCCAATTGTTTATGAACCATGATCCTTGATCAGCCTTCGTCTTCCCCACATAAGGTGTTAAAATCTGCAAATAGCAGGCTGTTTTCAAACCCTTGAACGCACTTTAATATTTCAAGTAATAGCATCAAGTTGTGTTTTCAGTATATTGCTCTCTTTTCAAGGGTTGCAGACAGAACTGTATAGGACCATGGAATTTGTTTTTTATGGCTTTATAGATCATTTTTCACCACCCTATTTGGTGTGATTTGGGTCTTGTACACTTCATTTACTACAAACCTGATGCTTTTACCTTAATACAAGGTGGTATCTGATTTCCATTTAGCTGTACCAGGTTAGTATTTCCTCAAGAGCCTTTTCTTGTCTTTGTGGGCTGTGCAGTGATATAAAGTGGGTTACCAAGCTCTAGTTGTCTGCCATTTCCAAATGAAGATAGTCTTTCATTTAGAAGCATTCTGTGATTTGTATTTGAAACCTTCAAAAGTGGTAAAACTTATGCAGCATTTTGAAGGAGAAAAGCATATGTGCAACATTATTCATGATTAGGCTCTGGGAGACATTATTGCAGCCTCCCAATTCTTAAAGGGGGCCTACAGAGCAGATGGAGAGAGACTTTTTCAGGTACAGTAGTGGTAGGATGAGTGGTAATGGTTTTAAATTGACAGAGAGCAGATGGAGATTATTTAGTAGTTATTTAAATTCTTCCCTATGAGTGTGGTGAGGCACTGGCACAGGTTGTCCAGAGAAGCTGTGAGTGTCCCATTCCTGGAAGCATTCAAGTGCAGGTTGATTGGGATTTTGAGCACCCTGATCCAGTGGAAGATATCTCTGCCCATGGCAGGTGTATTGGAACTGGGTGATCTTGAAGGTCCCTTCCAACCCAAACCACTCTATAATTCTATAAATTTGTTTCAGAATCACCCTGAAAGCATTTGTGGATTTGCAAAATCAGTCAAATGTACTATGTATTTTTTCAAATAATGCCTCTCACACTCACTAGACAAGCAGTAATGAAAACTTTATTTACCATTCAAACTTGACATCAGCAACCATCCTTGGAGTATCCACTGCATGTGAAAGCCTTTGTCTTAGAAACAGTGCTAGGAAGGGTCACAGCAGAAAGAACTGGTAGGATGAGCTGGTCTTATTTAAACATCCTAAATAAGACATCCAGTGCTTATACTGATTTTAGTTCTATTGTCTGCAAATTGAAAAATTGTGTGAAAACTCACTGACACATTTTTAAGTGTTCAGTTTGGAAGGGACCAGTGTATAAAGGATAGCAAGAGATGGTCACTGTAAGTAAGGCCTGTCATTTTTTGCTTTCATATTAGGGTGTTTAGTTCCTGATGGAGGTTTGAACATCAAGTGTCTCAAATCACAAAGGTTTGAAGATTGCATATCTCATTCGTCTGTGCTTGAATGCTGAATTGTCGCCTTGGAGAGAGGATGGTGGTTTTATGCACCTCACCAGCTTTCTTCTTATCTCCATCTCCTTCTGTTTAGAGTTCCAAATCAGTTAATTTTATTACAAGAATGCCAAAAGTTGGACTTCCAAATCAGTTAATTTTCTTACAAGAATGCCAAAAGTTGAAAGTGATTACTGTACTTTTCCTCCCAATGTGAAAGTCACACTGGTAGGCGTATGATTATATTTAATGGGAAAAATGGGATTCCTCTGAACAGTTAAATTCAGTAAAACTCCATAGTTGTTCAGTGCTGAAGGCCACAAAAAGAATGCAGTTTTTCTGTTTCAGCAGTTTTGTTTGCTTCCTTTTACACATTTCTCCTAAAGGGAAAAAACTATCAACCATATCTAAAACAAGGGCTACAGCCAGACTGAGACTTAACTAAATTAAATACCCTGATAGCTCATCTACAAAGATGGAAATGGTCTGAAAGATTTCTCAGTCTACAAGTCTCTGCCATGTTCCCTTCATATCAGTCCCATGTTTGCAATGAACAGAAAAGACATGTTTTTTTTTTCCTTTTTTCTAAAAAACAAACCAGCCAGTTTAATAGAAAAGCCATTAAAACCTTGCCAGTTGGGATGAAAAATGCTGCCTGCAGGAACTGTGAGAGTGCATGCTGTCAGATATGACATATATGCACAAACACCTATGGGCTTATTAGAGCCTCCATAGTGATGTGCTGTCAGCAGTGTATTTCTGCTGCATATGACCTTGCAATATTTATTTTTATCTAAAAGGCAGAGAGGGAGGGAGCATTATTGAGTGAAGCTTGGGTATCTCCTGTAACCTTTATGGAGTCTCTGCCAACCACTTCATAACAGTCTATAGCACATTCACTCTGTGTAGGACTTGGGTTATTGAAAAGCCATAGCAGTAAATCCTATGTGGCTGGATGTCACTGGAAATAGGAGAATTCTCTGCTCTTCACTGTTGTGTTACAGCTTACATGTCTGCTGCCTCCACTAGCTTATTCCTAGGGGAGTTTATTTTCCACCCTTAAAAGAAGGTTGCCAGGCTGATTTAAGGCCAGAAGTGATGCTTTCAAAAAATCACGGGTCTGTTGAACCTTGGATCATTTGACAGGTGGTCATAAGGTTTTGTTTGAAGTCAAAGAAAGCTGAATCTTGTCTGGTTTTAAATAACATCCCTTGCCACAAGATTTGGCAGCCTTGAGCTAATGCCTCCAATTAGAAAAGGAAAGACAGCACAATCATAAAAAGGAAAGTGACCCACAGGTGGAATGCAAAATGGAGGCAAATTATGTGAATGGTATAAAAGTGAAATAACAGGTAAGATCTCTCCTCTCCTATTAATATGGTGTTTTATACTGTGGGCTTTTAAAAGCAGCCTTATTAAAACTGAGGCCTAAGCATCTTTCCTTGCTGTCCTGTAGAGCACCAGTGACCATTGTGAATTTAAGGACAACATGGGTGGTTTCCCAGAAGTGCCTTAGATTCACTAAGCTTACTTTTGAAATCTATCTGTACCATGTTGCATAAAATATTGCACCAGTTACCATAATGCATCACTTCGTGAAATTAAGTGTTTCCACTTGTTTTTCACTAGCAGAAAAGTCATCTGCCACCAGAGTGGGAAGTGGAAGGCAAGGATAGTTGTATTAAGGCAAGCTGTCCCCACTAATATGCCAGATCTCTTTGGGCTTCTGAATCACTTCTGTACCTCCTGCATGTGCTATCCAGAAATAACACTCACTGGGGTTTTGCTCCACTGGATAAGCACTGGGAGGCACTTTGGGCTTAGTGTGGATAGAACGAGACAGCACTGAGGTCAAAATCCACTGTGTATCTGCAGTACAGGAACCACAAAAGCTTCATTTACACCAGCTTACCACTGAGATGTCTCACTATGGTACTGATAATGGTAATGGCTTTGTGGTGGGGACTCACTGAAGCCATCAGCTACAATCTCTCTGTCAGGCAGAGCCAGCTTCTAAACTCCTGAGTGTCATTCTGGGCTGTGTAAAATCCATGTTATGAGCCACAATCCATTTCCAATTTACCCTGCTATCCATTCCTTGTTCTGTTATCTCCAGGCTAAAACTAGAGTGGAGAGACAGTCTTTTAATAAGACAGTAGGTCTTTCATTCTGCAGCTTAAAAAAACCCAAATAAAATGGGATTTCTCATTTATGCTATATCTTATGGAAGTGAAAAGAGCATAGAATAATTGTAACCAAGATAAATACACAAGTCATAACCTTTCTAGCATAACTATGCCTGTTTCTAGAAAATTAGAATGTCAATGAGCTAAAGGTAATTTGTTCAGGATGCCAACAGAATGATAAGTCTGACTACTTGATTTTTTTTCTCATTAGATAGTTTCAGTAAGGCTGAAAAGTGAATGCAGTTGGTTGGAAGAGCTTTGTACATCTTTGCAGACACACCTCGACACACCTTTCCCCTGAAAATCTTTATGGCAGTTTGTTTTTTGAGTCAGAAATGCTTAGTTAGGGCTGTGGTGACATTTCAGAGACATTTAAGTACTCTTTTTGGAAGAAGAAAACTCATATGATGTATCATGGTTAGTCCTGTTTAATTGAATTTCATGTAACGTTCCTCCATTATAGTTAGGCTTTGTGCTGTCGAAATTTGTTGTTTTTTAAAAATAAATATTTCTCTCTTGAGACGAAGAATTGATTTATAAGTCATGCTGAAGGTAGGATTGCAACATATGAGATGATTGGCATGCCCTGTTCAGTGGGCAGATCCCCTGTGGCTGTGCTTTTTGTTTTTAGAGCAAAAGAACTGTACGGTTTTTCATCCATAATGTGCATTGAGAGCTTGAACTTCTACAATTTGTACTCATGTGAAACCCACATTGAACCCCCATGGGTATTTGCTTGCATGAAGAGTGGAGACTTTTCCCAGCTCTTTCACTGCTGGAAAAAGTAGTGTCCTTATTATTTCAGTCAGTTCACAGTATTCAGAGCCCAAAAGTGTGATAGGCAGTTTGCAGAACAAGTAAAGAAAAAACGGCTCTTCCTCAGCAGAAATGTTATTTTCAAGTGAATCGGAGTGCAATCACAATAAGAAAAGCCAACTGAGGAGACAAGGCACAGAATTTATGGTTTGGCATTGTAGCAAAAATATTTTGAGCTTCAGTGGTCACTGTTGACATGACTGAAGCTCCTCTTTGTTTCCTTGTGTGCTGCTGTCACTGTCTGTCTCTTTGTAGCTGCCAGCTGTCTTTTCCTTCATTCTGCTGGACTCTGGTGCAGTGGCTCTCTAAGGTACTCTCTGTAAAGAGGTCTGGCCTTCAATGAGTTTCCTAGGTCCTGTGGGGGAATAAAGTGTTTTAAATAATCCATTAGTCTTCCTTGGTACATGTTAAAGCAATTTTATCGACAGATGATACTGTGAACGTGCCTTTCTTTTACTTTACAGGCCAAGGCAACCCCCAGACTTTGCCATATAACAGCCTAGGTTCAAGGAAAGGGCAGCAAGGATTGTGAGAGTCAGAACTGGGGCAGGTAGTGATCAGTATTCTCAGCCATGGCCTAGAAAATGAGACACTGGTCAAATTTGTAGATGATCCACAACTGAAAGGAGAGGGGACTCTGCTGATGCAGTGAACGGCAAAACTTTGCTGCAACGGGGACTTGGAAAACTTGAGGAATGGCTTGACAGGAGCCTTGTGGAGCCATCAGAAGTATTTAGCTCTACTCTCACACCAGGATTTTCTAGTGCAGTGTCCTATTCCCCAGGCTGGAAAGTGGTGGCCTTGAGTAGTCCTGCTGAAGAGGACCTGCAGGTTGTGGAGGACCCAACCCATAACAAATAGGGTAGGCACCCATCCAAAATAAGGTAGGAGGAAGCTGTGAGAAGTTACTTGTTCAGGACCAGTCAGTGGTGGTGAGGCCACACCTGGATTGCTGTGTCTGGCCTTGGCTCCCCTTCCCAGGTCAAGGGGATGTGGGGAAACTGGCAGGGCCCAGTGGGGCTGCCGTGTGTTCAGGGGGCTGCAGGATGCACCCCCTCAGAGAAGTGGAGGGAGCTGGGCTTCTTTTGCCTGGGGAGAGGTGTCTGAGAGGTGAGCTGGAGGTGTCCACAACCACCCAGCAGAGATGCAAAGAAGGCAAAGCCAAATACTTGTCCATCATAGCAGAGGATACAGCGGGTGGTGGCAGCAGCTTCCCATTTGGGAGGTCCAGGTTTGATTTCACAGATTCACCAGGAGCAGAGTGCAGTGCTGAAACAAGTTGACCAGAGAAGCTGTGAAATCTCCATGCCTGGAGACTTTTGAGACTTGGCTGAATGAAGTTGTAAGTGTCCTCATCTAGTGTCAGTGATGGTTCTGCTCAGGACAGGACATTGGACAGAGACCTATGGAAGGACCTTCCACTTCCTGTGGTTCAGTGATCTCATTTTAAAGCAGTGACAGCAGTGGACAAGCTGTTTGATTCTTTGTGCTGGAAGGTCTTTGAGAGGCCAGAATCGAGAACAGATAGCTGGAGTCCAGTCTACTGAGATCTCATCCCACCAGTACATGTAGCCTTCATCTGAACTATAGTCCCTCCTTTACCTGTGCCACTGTCTTCAGAATAGAAAAGGGAATCAATTTTATTTTTCTGGAAAGGCAAATTAGGTAAAGTTTTAATTAAAGAGTTAACAGCAAGAAGTAGATGAAGCTAGCTCTTTCAAATAAATGTTGCCATCATAAATAAGGTTGTTGCCAATTGAGCAGTTTAGACTACTAATTCTGTGTGATGCCTGATTTTACCACATTGAGGCAAGCCCCTCACTTTTGTATTTTCTTTTCCAATTTGGAAAAGGGATTTTTAGCATCCTGAGGTTTAATCCTTTAATGTTTCTGCAATGTTTTGAATTTATAGAATGCGATCTTAAGTGTGAAGTTTAACTGTGTTGTTGGAGAGCACATGAGTTATCGAAGGCCCAGGGAACAGAAACAGTGTAAGCTGGTGGAATCCTCTTCTGTCATTGATTGCCTCAGCATTTTTCCAGCATGTCTATCAACATTCAGAGAAGTTCCTAGTGTCAGACCTAGAGGAAAGGTTGTTATACCCTCATGTGTCTGCTCATTAACATATGGTATATGGGTATATGGGTGAAGCTTGCTGTTTTTCTTACATGTGAATGTAAAGAGGGGTTTTTGAGTCAGCAGAAGGAAAACCGGCAGCCAGGGCAGCTTTCACAGTAGACCAGAGAGTCCTCAAAAGGTTTCTGCCTTCTGCATTTCTTTCTATCCTGTAACTGGTGTGCCAAGGCACTTTCTTCCCTTGTCGTCCTTTCAGTGGTGACCTAGGAAAGCACAAAAAGCATGAGGAAGCTCTAGGGCTAAAAGATGGGTAAAAAGGGGTCTCCCAAAAAAACTGGCATGCAGAAGTGACACCTGAGTTACTGAAAGGAAGGTGAATGGAAATGGTGTGAGCTAGAGATGGAGGAAGGATTGCTGAACCTTAGGACAGGCAGGGATTTGGTGACAGATGCTTTATGCTATGAGGCATTTAACAAGCTCTGGATAGGATCATCACATTTTCCTCTACTTATGGTGACAGCTGGCCAGCTAATAGACTCCTGGAACTGTGTACATGGATGTTCATGCATGTATGTGGAGAAGATGACAACAACAAATTGAAATGTATGAGACATTAAAATGCATCATCTTGTAATGATTTATCTTATTTATGTTATCTGTGGACCAATGTCATGGTTCTTCAATGGTCTGAGTTATCACTCTTGTGCACTTAAAGCTGACATAATGGCAGCTTCTGTGTGATGAGTTTAATCCTGACAGAGAATGCAAAAGGAGGCATGCTACACCACAGATTTAATTAGGTGCCTTCTCTTGTGGCTTTCTAGTTCCACAGAGGACTAACTTGCTGTGCTAACCACTTGTTTAACGTGGTCTCTGACGTTACTGAACTGTGAGTGGCTGCAATACTGTTCCAGGCACATTTCTATTCAGGTACTTGTGCGTCACAGTGTTGCTGAACTTAATTTTTAAGCATCCAGCCTCCTGAGTGTAATCGAATAAGCACACTCGAGGGCAAAACAGCAACTGGAGGCACAGTACTAGGGCTTCTTTTCACACCCTCCCCTTAACCACTGCACACACTGAGCTCCTGAGCAGGCATTCTGCCTGTTTTTACTGACAGGACCAGCTTCCTCTTAGCTTTCCCTTTAGTTCTGTCTTGCTCATGATGACAGAAAAATTTCCCATCCTCTAGTCTCAGAACAGGCATCTCAAAAGCAACTTGCCGTTCACCTCTGTCGGCAGCAAAAGAGAAGATGCATGTTGGTTAATCATCTGTGCAAGGCTGAATTATTTAAAGACCCTTCTGTCATTCTCTAGGAAAGATTTTAATTTCAGCATTGAATTTTAAGTTTTTAATTAACTAACTACTTTTTTTCAGTTCAGTGCTTTTTAGCTGGGAGCAAACATTGCTGAGTCATTTAGGAATTGGGCTGTAACAGCATCTGGCTCTAGATCCTGTTACAGAAGGCAATACCTGGAGCTTTTAATTGTTTTCTTCTTCCATCTGACTTTCCTTTTGATAAACTAGATGTAAACTGCTTTGTGAGAAAAACATTTTTTATTGTCTAAAGAGTACTGTGATGAGATCCAGCTTTTCCATATGACTATGCTAGGGATTATTGGAATTTAAACTGATAAATAGTAATAAATCTTTAAAGGGTGTTCATTTGGACTTCAGCTCACGCACTGCACCTGAGCATAGGGAAGTGACAAGGGAAATCTGTGAAAGAATTGTGTGAAGGTCACTGCTAGGAGATTCCTTCCTCTGTGTGTAAGGCTTCAAGGTTGCCTCCAAGAGAATGGTTAAAATAATAAAGAAAATTCTGAGACTGGAGTGTGAGAAAATGAAGGACTCCTGTCTTTCCCAACTTCAAGTCACATTTCTATAACACTACTGCAGTTCCCAAGGGTGACAGTGAACACTAGTTGTTTGAGGGACAAGGTTTTATATGAGTGAAGCCATTGAATTTAAGAGAAATCATATAGGGTAAATCAAGTTTGCTTGATGCCTTAGTACCAGGACAAAATTTTATTTTATTTTGCTTTGATGGATTATTTGCCTTCCCCTTTATACTTAGGAAATGAAAAACTCTTGAAACACAACATAATTTTTAAAGAGTTTTCACTTGCAGATCTCAGCTCTGATACCAATCTTGGCCGTGTGCTGTTTGCAGTTGTTTAATGTCTGCCCTAACTTGTCCATTTGTAAAATGTATGACATGCCCACCAGAGTTAGTATGAATTCATTAGTGCTTCTGAATTGCTCTTGCATCACCCAGAGAAATGTGCTCACACTCCTGCTCGGTATTAGAAGTGAAATCCCTGTTCTATTTCAGCTAATGGCAGGAGCTCTGATCGACTCCCAAAGAGGTAAGATATCATCCAATTACCATAATTAGATTGTTAAGAATTGTTCAGCTCCAAATTTTGTAATAATTCAAAGGCTGTTACCTTCATGAATTTTAAGTCAGATGCAAGTATAGCAGGTTGCAAATCTTCTGGTGCTTATGCAGTCACATTGCACTCAGCGCTGGAGACCATTCACATTCTTCGCATTCAGCACATTTTGGAGCCTTGATGAGGCAATTAGGAAATCTGTGTATATAAGCCCAGAAAAAGTATAACAGAATCTTTTCTTTAATGTTGTCACTCAGATAGTGCCCAGTTCTTTCATGGCTTTTGCCAACTATTGAGCTCCTGCTATGAGAGTTTTGCTTGAATAGTTAATTTGAAAGTCAAGTGTGAAATGAAGAATGCAAAGACCAGCTCTGTGGGATGTTTTGTGATACTAGTGGAAATGTTCTCTCCAGTCAGCATCTCTCAAGACTATAAAACTGGATTTAAATAATTTTTTTCTACTGTACAGTCCCCAACAGACGTTGACTGTTAATAGTTTTTACAGCTCTAATTTAATCTGGTAGAGTATTGAACTTGTACATGAAAGGTAATAAAATCCTTTTAGTAGGAAGATAGAGTTTATGTTCAGAATAACAATCTATCAGTTTTGCAAAGATTGTTAAATTGCTGCTTTATAAGTGTGATCAGATTATGTCAGCCTAGTTGTATTTTGAGTCTTGCTTTTCACAGAATCACAGAATTTTTAGGGTTGGAAGATATCTCAGTAGAGGAACTCCTCTACCAGGGTAGGGTCACCTGCAGCAGGTGACACAGGAGCGTCCCCAGGTGGGATTTGAATGTCTCCAGGGAGGGAAACTCCATAACCTCACTGGGCAGTTGTGCCAGTGCTCTGCCACCTTCAGTGTAAAGAAATTCTTCCTCATGCTGAGGTGGAACTTCTTGTGTTTTAGTTTACAGACACTGCTCCTCGTCCTGACACTGGGCACCACTGAAAAGAGTCTGGCACCATCCCCTTGGCACTTTGAGATATTTACATGCGTTGATGAGATCCCCTCTCCACACTAAAAAGGCCCAGATCCTGCAGTCTCTTCTCACAAGAGAGAGAAACCCCTCATTGTCTTTGTGGCCTCTGTTGGACCCTCTCCAGCAGCTCTGTGTCTGTCTTGTACTAAAGAGCCCAGAACGGGACGCAGAACTCCAGATGTGGCTTTGCCAGGGCCAAGTAAAGGGGCAGGATCAGCTCCACTGCCCTGCTGCCCTCACTCTTCCCAATGAGTTCCAGGATCCCATTGGCCCTCCTGGCACCAAGGACAGACACACTGCTGGCTCACAGTCAACTTGTCACCCACCAAGGGTCCCTGGTCCCTCTCCACAGAGCTGCTCTTTAGTAGGTCAGCCCCATCACATGCTGGAAATTCTAGAGCTCAGCTGCAAGTTGAGGAGTTGTCTCCATATATTTGCCCCAGAAGAGCTGTTTGCTGTTTTTTTGCTGTGAAAACTTTGCTGAGGACCCTTATTTCCAAATGTGACTTTTCAGGCTGCTGTATTTTTGGGCTGCACCCATCTTTCCTGGGCTGCTGGCTCAGAAAGATCCAAGGATGCAATGGGGTTGCACTGACCTTGCTGAGCATCACAAGGTTGTTGAGCAGAAGAACCTGACCTGGCTCTGTCTGTGCTTTTCCCCCAAGACTGACCAGGAAGGATTTAGGATATGAGCAGTCAGCAGGGTGCATTCAAAGCTATTGGGTAGCTGTCAGATGACCAGCTTTTCAAAGGGCTTGCAATATGACTCCAAATTTACCCTGTTCCTAGGGCCAAAGGAATGGCTCTGTGTTGAGAGCACCTCAGGGTTGCCTCAGCATTCACTGGCATGAGTTTCAGGTGGTTTGTGCATCCGTGTCAGATAAGGATGTTGGGCCAGAGACTGTGGGAATGGGCTTGGTTGCTGATGTGGGTTTAAGTTGTAGGCTTACCAGTTTGTATTTCTTCATTTGGAGACTTTTTTGGACAGGTGCTTTGTTCATAGTGTGTCTGTGCGTGCATGGTACTTTAACATCAATTTTCTTGTTTATAAACAATCTGTTACCTCATTAGTCCTGAACAGTAGAACTTGAAGATGTCTTCATCACCTCAAAAACATCTTGCCACTAAGCTGAAAAACCGTCCTTCCCTTTGTGTGACATGAATGTTAAAATGTTGTAAATAAGTTTCCAGAGGATCAACAGCAATTTTTCATGCAGGATATATTAATTTGTCTTGTAATATTCCTTTTATGTCAACTGCAATAATCAACTGTGCTTAAAGCATAAATATCTTTTCATGTGTGTTTGTCTGAAGTGACAGAAAGTTGCCAGAGATGTTATCAGGCACAACATATGAGGATGAGTAACACCATTGCCTTATGACTGCAGCTATTTAAAAGGCAGGGAAAAATTATCATTAGAAGCTGAATATTATTGGTAGGTTTGTCACAAAGTGTGTGAGTGTTTAGAGGGAATATTAAAAATAATGTATTTGCATTTAGACCAGCACTTTCTGGAACACCACAGAGCAGTATCAGCTAGTAGGTTTTCTGTCATATAATGTAAACATGGGTGTACTGGGGGCAAAATACTGACTGCTGTTCCCTCTGCAAACCTTGGGTTCTGTGTGATGACGAATGAGCTCAGGACTCCAGAAGTGCTAAGTGCCTGGATCTGTGGGTGTATATCTAGTTATAATTTCATTATTTTAACTGAGTCTCTTCAATATCAGTGTTGCATTGGGCAGCCAGGGTCCAATTTAAAACCTGTAGCAAAAGACTCCTGCAATGACCCTTGGTGGTAATCATTGTGATAGGTAACAGACCCTTCAGAGTCCTGAATGTGGCACTGGCAGTGTGCACCATGATGGGGCCTTCCATCTCAGCTTATATCCCCTGGTATCTAAATAGCAGCAGAAGCTTGGTGGAAGCTACAGTGCTTTCTCTAGCTCTTCACCCAGGGGGATTCCAAAAGTCTTATTTGAGCTGCAAGCCAATAGGAGAAAATAACTGTAACAAAATTCTAGCTGGAACCTTAGAGTCCTACAGTCTACAGAATGATCTCCAAGCATGCCACATGGATCTCCACTGTGGGGAAATACAGGTGAACAGGTAGCTTCTGGTTTTGATGAAAGTCTTTCTGTGAAATAGAATATTTTTGTATCCCTTGGCACAGATGTGTAATGGATCTCCAGGTGATCCCTTAACTCTAAGTAGCAGTCTCTAGGCTGATCCTGGAAATGCTGGTCATACTGATCCTGTGGGGGAGCATCACAGGAAAAAGGAGATTGTGCTTTTGAGGGAAAGGACAAGGGATTTGTGTTCAAAACGTATCTTTTCTCACATCAGATACATTAATTATTCCTTTGTGGGTGCTGTGGATAATCCCAGAATCTACAAATTCTGCTGTATAAGAAAATGTCTGTGGTGTTAAAGCAAGTATCTGCATTTCAACTTTGGAAACGGTTCCCATAACACCAGATTTAAATGATGCTCTGATAGTTCCTTGCTTGGCACTTACAAACTAAAAGAGCAGTAAGAGCAAAAAGAGAACTCTGCTGCAGACAAGGAAGTCACCCATGAGGTAGCTGAGCTTTCAAAAACAAGAACAAAGTTGTGTTTATTCTCTCCTCTTTTAAGATAAAATAAACATGTATATATATAAAAAAGTGCAATCTCTCATAGCTGTAGTATTTGCTCAGGTAGGTGATCTCCCCAAAAGGATGCACTGGGAGGGAGGACATTTCTGACAAGACTGGCTTGGTGGTGAGGCAATGCAGTGTAATCCATTATGGAGCCATGTCCTCTGTAATGATTTCCTAGGAACCACTTCACAGCAGCTGATGTGGAGCTGTTCCTCCTGGGAGCAGCATCCTGGGAGAGTGTGCTGGGGTAACCCCACCGTGGCAAAACTGTGCTCCTTTTAGCAATATAAATCAGTAGGTACAACTGGCCATGTGATGAGTAATAAGCTGCAACTGCACAGTGTGAGCCCTGCAGACAGAGAGTAGAAATAAAAAAGTCAGAACAAAGGAGATTCGTGACTGTCTCACAGATTTGTTGTAGCAGCCACCTTGGTCTACTACTGGACTTCATTGATGTTTCAATCCTGACCTCAAGTCAGGGCATAAGAGGAACTATCCTTGGCAGCTCCCTTGATTTAGAACCACTGCAGGAGAAGAAGGAATGAGAACCGCCTTTGTTTGTTATTTTTAAAATCTGACTCCCTGTTGCAAGGCAGTAAGATGTGCAAATGGCTCTTGCACCTGGCAAGTTACCATCAGCAATTATTGCAACACTTTGTGTCTTTCTGCCACCAGCAGAAATCTCTTTGCTCCCTTTCATGTCAGAGATTTCATTGTTCTTATGGGGATGGTAAAATTAAAACCACAAGATTTACTGCTCTAATTCTCTTTTGTTTGTAACAAAAGGGAGAGATGGGGGAGGATGATACATGTAGCTGGATTTTATTTTGTTGGGGCTTTTCCTCTTTTACTGACCAACAGAAATAACTGACAAAAACTGTTTAAGCTCATCAAACAATTCAATTAGCAACTGTGTTGAATATTATTATTTAGATATAGGAATCTTGCTATTAAGAAAAAAAAAGCTGTGACTGCATTTCACTCTTCTCTGTTTGAAAACTTTGACATCTGAGCAGGCTGTACTTCATGTATTTCTTCATGTTTCTTTCAGTACAGATGTTGTCTAGTTTTAGATATGTCATTAATGTGGTGTAAATGTCAAGAACACTGTTTTTGACAAATACGTCAAAAATGTTGTTTATGACAAATGTATGTGAGGGAAACAGTGTTTGATAGTAATCCAGTTTTCATTTGTAACCCTTTCATTATTTTTCTTTTTTTCTTTGTGTGACCTGACATGGCTTGCCAAATCAGACTTTTCCAAAGGGCCATGTATGAACACAAGTGCAATTCCCATGTTCTAAACCAGCATCTGATAGTGAGCTATTAAAATCTGAGCTCTTGACTCTCAGTTCAGTAGAGAGAAATGAGAGCAATCGAATAACCAAATTCACCAGATGCCTTGTGGAAGGAGGTGAACTGCTGCAGGAGCTCAGAGTGGCTGCTTTGGACCTCCTGCTCCAGAGTTTACAAACTGAGGTGAAAACAAGAACTCATTTTTAGCTCCTTAGCAGTATTTCTTAGACACCCTGGATATCATATAAGCCATGCTCAGTGATGTAGGAGATCATTTCTCTGAAGCTGCAACCTTGGCATTTTCAAAAACAAGCTTCTGCTCTGGCTAAAATTCATGCACATTTAAAAAGAAGTTTCAATTACAGCCCTGTTGAGCTTTAATTTCCCTCTCAATGGAATTAAACTCTTCATCAGATCTGCATACTTTCAGTATTAACAGACAGGCTGTATTAATGGATGCTCCAGGTAATCAAGACAATGAGATTTCATTACCTGACCAGTCTTGCTAGAATTTGTGGAATATCATACTTTTCCTTGCTTCGAGGGTTGGTCCCTTTCATTTGCCAACTACAGGCCCCAGCGTGCTTGTTCTGTGGACAAATTGATAAATTAGTCAGCTGCCGAAAGGGAGTCATTTGACTCACCTGAAATGAGCAGCAATGGGATGAAAATACATTACCTCTGTCCCACTGGGTAAGCCTCAGATTGTATTGAAATAGAATTAGGTCGAGGGAGTCAATGTAGTGGATAATAATGAAATGTTTAATGTGGATTAGCTGCATATAAAATTAATACATTAGAATGAATTGCTGAAGAAATGAAACTGTGTCAGACCTTTATCCTGTCTCTAATATTAGACTTAAAATCACTGCAATCTTCTGTTTATAGATGAGCATAAGAAAAGCTATTGAATTTGTGTATTATTTGGGTAAGTATTATAAATAAATATGTATACACCAGAGCTGTCAAATCAGGATCCAACTGAACCAGTGCTAATATATTTGAGTCTGAACCAGACCTGAGAGGTTACAGACAAGAATATAAACTGAAAAGTCCTTAATCACCTGTGTGGGCTTTTTTCTTCTGGGAGTTAAATCTAAATGTAATATTTGTTTTGGGCTATTCAGAGGTGAGTTGTAGTGTTGCTTTACTCTTAACAAATTATTTAATACAAAATGGGCAAACCTTCCAAACTAATTGGTAAATATAATCTTTGTGAGTATAATCTTTGAGATAAACTGTGAGGTATGGAAGTGCTGGAGAATGAACTGAGACATAAAACTTAAAAGTATTCATCTGCAATCTAGGAGGCTTTGGGGTTTTTCTAATTTTTAAAGCTTTCTTGTTGCATCCTCTGTCCTAGGTTCTTTTCTGTTTCTCAATGCATCAGAGAGGCTGAGCCCCACCATCCTGAGCCCTTGGCTGAGGAGCAACAGTGATCAATGTGTAGTTCAAGTGGCTGTGTACAAGTCTCACCAGCAGAGTGGAGAATATATTGCTCGTGTCCATCCCATTGATGAGAGCAGCAGCGAAATCCTATCAGAGGAGAGTCCAGAGAAACATGGGTAAGTCTCATCCCCTTGTTTGACTCACAGCTTGAATTGAGAAAAATCACTCGATTGTGTAGAGCCACAAAATGCATGCTGCACATCTGAGAGGAGCAGGACACTCCACTGAGAAGATGCTTGTCTTGCATGGGTCTAAAATATCATAGAAGGTGGAGATTGGTGCTTATTTTATTATACAAAGCATTAGCAAACTTCTGAATCCATGTAATTGAGTCTCTAAGTCAACACCACATTTATTCTCAGTGCTTGCAGGTACAGATAGAGCGTGGATACTCATCCTCGGGTTAAAGCATTTCTGCCTAATTCTCTCTGTGTGATTGCTTTTTACTACTTCTTAACCCATGTATACTATTGGGCTTAGAATATCTACTGAGTCTTTGCAGTTTCATGTGCATGCATACGTTTTCAGTTTTGTCTTCACTTCTGTTTTTTTTACCCATAAAGCTGTTCAGAAGTACTAGCAGGGGAGGAAAGCTTTTGATCTTTCAAGGGTGCAACTGTTTGAAATGTTTTATCCTCTTTGTGCAATTAATCTTGATGATGTTTTAATTTGTCTGACTTCCTGTGTATTCTTTTAAATTTTTGTTAGCAGCAAAACAGCAGGAGATGAACAGACTAAATTTCAAGATGCTGTAGGAGTAGAGTAACTTGGAATTTAATTTGAATATATGTGAGCCTAATGTTCTACCTGCTCTGTATACTGACTATTTAAAATTTTTATTTCTTACCTTTGTTGTGAAATGTGTTAAGCAGCATAATTTTTACCAAACATCTCAAATGTTCTTTGTTTTGATGTGATAGATTAGAGAGTTTCTAATAGCAAATCCTGCTGGCTTGTAGTCGTAACAAGATGTGATTATCTGATTACTGTCTACAGCAAATTCTGTATCTTCCAGTAGCAAAAGGAGAATGTGCAATAAAAAGCCTTGCAGGAGATAACCTAACTCACAGAAACAGTTTGAATAGTTGTAATTCTCATATAACACATGGCCTATAAAAGTGAGGAGGAGAGCTTGAGTGTGGATCTAGATCATACTTAGTTCCAGCAACATCATCCAAATTGTAAATTGCTGTTGATGTCTGGGGAGAGGTAATTAGAGGAGCCACAGCAGCTGTCTTCTTCCTTAGCTCTTTGCAAATGCTGTGTTCTGTGTCACAGCTAATAAACATGCTTTGTGCAAAGTGCCTCCTGCGTTGGCACTGCCACTGCTCCTTGGCACTCACAGGGAATATTGCTGTGTGTGAAATGCTCTGGTCTGCTGCGTGGAGGAGCTGCGGCTCAGATCTGTGGGTGGGCAGAACTCACCAGGAGCACAGGCAAGTGCCAAATGTAAGGAGCCTTAAAGGGAAGGGAAAGATTGCTTTAAGTACAGTAACAAATTCCTACCTTTGCCATCTGCTGGAGATAACATGGATGGCTCAGCTGTGTGCTGCAGATGGAGATCGTCACCACAGTAAAGAGGGTTTGTGC
Organism: Parus major; assembly: GCF_001522545.3. Taxonomy (NCBI): domain Eukaryota; kingdom Metazoa; phylum Chordata; class Aves; order Passeriformes; family Paridae; genus Parus; species Parus major. The sequence continues at coordinate 14,962,767 of NC_031770.1, read as the reverse complement.
TTTTGCAGAAGGTGGCTTTGGTTATAGCTTGACAGTCCCATATGCTTGCCAGAAGTGCAGCTTCCTGCCCAACCAATCTCTGTGGTGTGTGGAGGGCTGAGGATGTGCCTGTGTCTTTCATGGGTTTGTATGTCTGACTCCTTGATACTCTTGTGTGCTGGAAAATTCCAGTTGGAGCAACCAGCTGGTTCATTTTCCCCTCCTCCTTTGGTCCTGTCCCTCCACTGCAAGAGGCAGTAACTCTTCTCTCGGCTCAGCAATGCAGAAAAACTCTGCTACTGTGCCCACATAAATGTCACATGGGGATGGTTAAATAGCTTCCCACAGCCACAGATGAGGAGGTAGCAATTTGTCACAATTTGCCCTGAATCTTCATTCCAGAATTGGAGTGCCCCTCCTTTGTTTGGAGGGATAATATCAGCTATTCCAGCTCTGATAACAAAACATGTAAATCTCACTTTTTAAAGCATCTTTTTTCCTTTAAATAGGAATCCAGTATAGCTGATCGAAAGTCAAGAATAATTCAATGGAGTTCTTAAATGAACTATCAGTCCTACAGTGGAAATCTCTTCTGTTCAATATTTTATTTTGTCTTGGAAATTGCAAACAATTGTGTTCTTTTATAATGAGTTCTTTGACCATGCTATAACCAAATAATTTCTAGAATTTTATAAGGATTTTAGCTCTAGGCACAAAGTAATTGAATTCTTCAATGATGAGTCTGTGCTAGAAATAAAAACACTTTAAAGTTTCACAGATGACACTTCTTTGATTCTGTATGCTTTATAATATATTGCTTTGCAAACAAGAGGTGTAAAGCGTTTGTAGCTGCCAGAGACTTTGTATGTGCAGTAGTGAGTCCATGCTGTTGTTTGAAATCAAGCTCATCACAGGAAGAATGTGTTTTTGTTAAAAAAAAAATGCATCTGAGGGGTGATAAAGCAATAAGTTAATTCCAGGGCGGATTTTCTCAGATATTGAAGCATGCACAGCACTAATATCTTCTTTACTTTTTTTTTTTCTTTTTTAAATTGTATAACCTGAATTACATATATTAAGGCCTTACAAGGTCTTCACAGTTCACCTACATTTACTAGAGAAAAAAGTGGATGCAGTCAGATATTACTGTTTCATTCAGGGTGAAACCAGGCAAGCCAAGGTTTTGGTTGACAGCACTTGAGGCTGATTTTAAGTAGAATATATGTAAAGCTATGAAACTGTATTAGGTGAAGACAGCATGACACCCAAATATTTATTTGTTACCAGAGCTCACCCTTGCTGTCTTTGTGTGTAAATTACTAGGTGTTATTATACATAAAGACTCAAGGCAGAACTATGGGTGTTCTGTTTGCTCCTCTGGTCTTATTCCTTAGAAAAAAACCAGCCACAGCCTGTGGACTAGAGTTGTACGAGTTCCATAATGAGCAAGAGGGGTTAGAGAAATCGTTGTGTGGAAGACACCTGCTTGTTTTATTTTCTTACCTACATATTTCACTGCACTTGGTGTATTGCATGCAGGAAGAAAGGTGGCTAAGCTAACATGCATTGCACTGCAGTAGGGTGGGGCAGATGGAACATACACCAGGAACAGAATGGCAGAAGTGGTGGCTGGGAATGGTTCTTGAGTGATGAACACCAGAGGCTGGCAAAGCAATAGTTATTTTGTGGTAGACAGAAACTCTGCCAAATACAGTCATGACTTTTATATATACTATTTACAAGAATGTTTGCTACTCAGAAGGTAACTATGTCCTTGTTTATCAGCTGAGCAGAACTGTATACTTTTAAAAATTATTATTATTTTTAAAGGGGCAAAAGGTTTTACTCCAGTTTAAGCTCTGTGGGTTTTGGAGCACCTTTGGTTAGACCTTCCTAACTTAACTCCTAAAAAATCAGTAGGACTCCTTTATGTGGAATAATACATCACTGTGCTCTATTAGAGTTAGATGTGTTGCATGGAAGTGTTTCTCACTGCTCTGAGTCTGTGGATGCTTGTGATGTGGTTAGTCTCTTCTGACATCTCTTGCAATTGTGTTGGGTTTTATAAGCACCCGCAGATGATACAGGGAGAGAACCAGTGCACTGCTATTGATCCTTTGTACTGGCAAAAGAGCTGCTATAATTCCTGCCATGGAGCACAGCACTCTCTGATTTGTCTCAAATGACACCACATGTGGGTACTATCTCGAGGTTTTTCTGTTCCCATGGTGCTGTATACATTCCTTTCTTGATATTTAATGGGGTTCCCATTTTCTGTTTCTGTAGGTGAGGAGATAACAAGTATGTTTATGTTGCATATTGGTAATTTAGCAAAGCAGAATTGCTGCTAGTTTGAATGTTGACTTCTGGGTGCTTGTCAGACTGTCACTGTGGCCACTGATTTAATTTCACTTCTCATATTTTTTTCCCATGTGTTAAATTTATAATTATAAAGCAAGTAAGATTGTAAGCGTGCTAGGGTGGAGAAAGCACAAAGGAAATCAAGGAAATCTTGTTGGCAAAGTTAGCGTTTGTAATGAAGGATTGATTTTCATTTCTTTAAATCTGTGTATTTTGGAGAAATTAAAATTGGGCAAGGACAAAATGATCATGTATTACTTCACACCTCTACTTCCATTGTTAATGGTGAGCTGCAGTATTATATACTATATATCAAACCAAGCTTTTTATAAGAACATAGCAAGTGACACCTAATTTCAATATGGTCTTTATTGTAGACCTCCCTCATCACCAAGATCGAGATTGATCTGAAGACTTTTGTGTAAATATGTGAAGTCGAAGGTGTTTCTTAAATAAAACATGAAATGTGAACAGGCATGAGAAAGGAAGTCATAAAACACTAATATTTCACTAGCCAGTACTTCAGTAGGTATATGAATACTGGTGCACAGAGCACTTCCAACAGAGCAAGTTCACCTGGTTCTGAAGGTTGCTGCAAATCATGATAGGCTATTCCCTTTCTGGCATCTACAACTTCACTCAAGATTGATTGCATTGATAGATGTCAAGGAAAATATATGAAAGAATCAGTAGCATCTGTCACATTTGACCTTGGGGTTTGAAATCTGAAGGTTATTTCTTGTACTAGTCTTGTTCCTTTTCTTTCTTTCTTACCAGTAGCTTCAGTAGCCTGTCTCAGAGACCAGGAGTTACACAGAAGGATTTTTTGTTTGTTTTATATTCTTTTTGTATGGATGGGGAAGGTTTGTTTGATTTATTTCATTTTATTTTTTTCCCCTTTGCCTTGAAAAATTTCATTAAATTCAAGCCTTTGTTTTCCAAATGCCTGGGCTGAGACATAAAAAGAATGAAGACCAAAGTCTTAGTGTGTATTTGAGACATTTAAACTTATTTTTAGCATCAAAATATGTCTCAAAATTTACAGGGTATTTTTACTCTCAGAGAATTCTAAATCGAGAGTTTAAGTGATTCAGTTCAAACTATGTATTTGAGAAATTCTGGTAATCCAGGAAAATAATTTGGATTTATGGATTCGTTAGAAACTAAGCTCTCTCACCCTGATGGCCAGGCACCACTAATCCTTAATTTTAGATAGATAACTTGAATTGTTCTAGACAGAAAATTAGTACTTAAACTTTTTCTGTGCTATTACCCACTAGCCAACTTTTAGTCCCTTTCAGTCTGTGAAAATAAGTGCAAAGGAAGGGAAAAAAGAGGAAAGAAAAGCAATGACAAAGTTGGAGTTGCTTTTCCCCCTGTCTCTTTTAAAGGATGCTCTATTTGATACCCAGGAAGAATCAGTTTAATATCTTTGATAGCAAATGCTTGCATGTGGAAAAAATATTTTCTTCTCCACCTAGTAAACCTTTGGTTCTTCCAGTACCTCAAGATCTGAGGAAAGCTTTAACTGTCGGTCATGGCACCTTGAGGAGTCCTTTGCTATCTACAAAATCCAGTTTGTGCAGCATCACAGAATCAATTAGGCTGGAAAAGACCTCTGAGATCATGAAGTCCAATCTTTGTCCAAACACCACCATGGGTGTCAGCTAGACCATGGCACCAAGTGCTATGTCCAGTGTTTTCCTGAACACCTTCAGAGATGGTGACTCCATCACCTCTGTGGGCAGCCCATTCCAATGTCTAGTCATCCTTTCTATAAAGGAACTCCTCATAATGTCCAGCCTTAGCCTCTCCTGGTGCAGCTTGAGATTGTCCTCTCATCCCATCACCGGTTGCCTGGGAGGAGAGGCTGATCCCCACCTGGCTACACTTTCCTTTCAGGGAGTTATAGAGAGTGATAAGGTCTCCCCTGAGCCTCCTTTTCTCCAGGCTAAACACCCCCAGCTCCCTCAGCTGCTCCTCATAGGACTTGTGCTCCAGACTCTTCACCAGTTCCATTGTCCTTTTCTGGATACACTCCAGCACCTCCGTGTGTTTCCTGCAGTGAGGGGATGGACACAGGATTTGAGGTGTGGCCTTGCCAGTGTCAACTACAGGAGGACAATACTGCCCTGGTCCTGCTGGCCACACTTTTGCTGATCCAGGTCAGGATATCCTTGGCCACCTGGACATACTCTGGCTCATTTTCAGTGCTTTCAATCAGCACCCCCAGGTCCTTTTTGGCTTGGCAGTTTTCCAGCCACTCTGCCTCCAACCTGCAGTGCCGTTGTTGTGGTCTAAGTGTAGGCTCCAGCACCTAGTATTGTTGAACCTCATACTGCTGGGGAGATTTAAATTAAAATCATTCAGGATCTGTAAGGTAAAATACAGCACTGCAAAGTTTTAGGCAATAGTACAAACCTGATATAGAAATGTCTGCACATTTGTAGACCATTTTCTCATTCCACTTGGGCACAAGATTATGTGGTTCAAATAGTCACTTTCACACTAGGGTGAAGTAAATGTCTGTACACTTCTGTTTAAGTCTTCGTGGTTTTGCTGCTGCTGAAGTGCTCTATTACTTAAGATAAACATGGGTCCTTTTTGGAGATTGTTTTTCACTTTAGAGCATGCCTTATTTTTCCATGTAGCCTTAAGTCAACAAAGCAGTGTCTTCAAAGGGCTCTGGAAAGGTTTGCTGTGCTGTCAGTTGAGATTGGGCTGTAGCACCTTATTTCTTCTTCCATCTATATGGAAGTGAACTATTTGTTCCTATTAATGATATATTAATATTACCATAAACTGAATTTTGAGTGTTATTCACTGTTGTGGCAGATAATATTGTGAAGGAACAATATCCTATGACCTCTTGGACCAACCAAAGCCAACCAGCTTAATTCAGTAGTGAGCAATTGAAATTACTTTTTTTAGCAGTTGGTCATAGTCCTAATCAAACTGATGGAAAATCAGTTTGGGGCAATGTGAGGGGAAGGTGGTCTTTCTTTTCTTGTAATATATGTTATCAGACAGTTATAAAAGGCAGTGCTGCCTTTTATCAATGTTTGCCAGATTCATGCAAATAGGAAGACCAAAGTTGTGTAGTATAGCTCCAATTACAATGATGAAACAGTGGGGGATGTAATTTTAAAGTTGAAATAAAGTAGAAAATGAGAAGTGCATGTCAAGCGTGAAAATTTTGCTTACTACTGAAACACATTACTTATTATGTAGAGAATGGAGAAAAAAAAATGAAAAAAGAGAAGTATATTGTTCAGGATAAAGGCTCACTTTTTACCAAGTGGAATAGCGTTTTCTACTGCTTTGAACATAGTGCTGAACACACTGTAGTGTAGGAGAACTGGGGTGGGGAGCTGGATTCCTAGTATGCCTTGGCACAAGGATCCTTGTGGCTTCCCATATAATCACCTGGACCTGTTGGTAACCTTCAGCCCTGGGAGCTAGTTCTGGCCAAGAAACCTCAGAGTCTGGCACATCTGACTCTGTAGAAATGATGCCAAACTGACCACACTGAGAGTTCAGCCACCCTTTGTTCACCTGGTTTGGATGTTTCTTCTTTGAAACCAAAGATTTCTTAATATAAATTATTTCTTACATGGCTAAAAAAATTTATTCAGACCTCTCTGAACAACCTAATCCAACTTTTATACTGTCCAAATCCTGGGCAGAAAGGTTTGTCATCCTAAACTTTTGTACCTGGTATCCTTCAGAATTGTTTTCAGGTTCCTCTTTTTTGGTTGTTATGTTATTCTCACTTTCTAAAGTGTGGGTTGGCTTTTTCCCCCCTTTCTCTCATTCTTGTTTCCTTGTTTTATAGATCTTGTATTTTTTTTTTCTCTACACAGAGGCTTCTACTTCAATTTTTAAAGTCATCCTAAACTAATCTTCACAACCTCATGTTGATGTTAGTCCATGATGCACTTCCTATCAGTTTGGACATGTCAGGAAGAATTGAGTTTTGATAAAACCTAAACAAGCAAAGCACCTGCCACACATCCACACACCACCCAGCCTCGTCTTCCCAAGCTGCACAAACACTTCAGTTTGTTGTCTTTTTCTTTGTTTAGGTGTCCTTTCTGCTATATGAAATTGCAACAGTCTTTTAGGATCCTTTGCTGTGTCCAAGTAACTTTGCCCATAGCCAAATGCTTCCGACATTTGTTTCCAGACACTAGGCAATTAATATTGCCAGCCTTGTTTCTAGTTATTTTTCACTCCCCTCCAGCTAAGCTCTCTGTCATTCTGCTGTTGGCCATGTTTTATAACAAGCCTGTGGTATAATTGCTTTCTGTATCTCCTACTTACTTTTGACCTTAAAATCCTTCTGAGTTCTGTGCAACCTCCTCTGCGGCTGTCCCATTTTGGAGCATGGCTTTGTCATTGTGTGCAATTTCCTTGGGGCTTTCCCTGCTAATGCTTCAGAATCTCTTTCTTATCCAAGGCAAATCTACCCTGCTGTAGGAAGTACTGTAGAAGATTTACAAGGTAATATTCCTGCTTTCAATTTCAGAGAAAAATTAACTAGGTGCTGATAACTTTGCAAGACTTGAAAATCGTGTCCTTGAACCATCCACCTGCTAAAAGGGTTCCTGTAGTGGGAATGCAGTTGATTCCGCATTCTAAGTCAGGGTCTCTGCTATCCCCCTGAAATTCTTGGTGGTTTTCCATGACTTGCAGCACAGGGTTCAAGGTTTGTGGGGCAGCTTTGCAACCTCACTTTAAAGAGCACTGTCTGTATTGCTGCTCACCAAAAATGTTGCCTATTATTCTCAACTGTGGGTAAATTATATGTTTTACACACAAGAAAAAAGACAGCTCTGATAAACTTGACCTCTAACTTACAATTTGCTTCTGCATATTAAAAAATCAAAGGCTTATTCAACAGGAATTAAGAAGCTAATTCTCAATAAATTCCCACATGGGAAATTGAATGAAGGGTTAGAAATTATTTAGATTCTGATGCATGCTGCAGTGGCAGAGGCAACAGCCTGAAATTCTTTTCAGTGATTGAGAAAAGCACTGCATGACTTTCCACAGGGATACAGTGAGGAGTGAGATGTATGACACCAGTGTGAAGCACTTTGCAGAGATTTTAATTTAAAACTCGTGTACCATATTTGTTAAATAGTATTGCTCCTGCCTGAAAGCATTTTTCTGTCAAATACCTACCTTTGTTTTGTTTTGAATTTTATTGCTTTCTATAGCACACATCTAGTACAGTAGAAATTATATTCCTTTAATAAAATACTTTTTCAAGAGCTCTTTCTTGTACTAGCAGTGCAAACCATTATTGTCAGCAGCTACTCTAGCAAAAACATGGGCTTTGGGGTTGACACCAACACCAAAGGCACAGGTTTCAGACAGCCTTGTCAGATCTATTTTAAATAGTGCTTGAATCAGGTTATTTCTTCACTTTTGCACTTTTGTAGAAGGCTTTCCCTGTGCTGTGCTTGACTATTCTTCAGTATAGAGAAGCCATGAACATTCCTGGCTTGCACAGTAGCATTTTGGTATCTTGTCTGGAGAAATGAACAGCCCTTCCCACCCATTTGGAAGTGCTGGACCTTCCTTTTTTTTTTTTTTTAAATTTTTTTTTCTCAAAGGGTTTTGTTCATGTGTTTTACTTTACAGACATTGAGTTCTCTGAGTCATCAAGAGCAGTTACCAGTTTTTTATAAACATCAATCCATAACCTTACAGTATCTGTTGTGTCTTAGATCAGGCTGACTAAATATGATTTTCTGTTGGGAATAGCAGCAATGAAGTCTGTCTGCTGAATGTAATTGGAGTTTTTCCTGATCATCCCTGGCTTGGAGTGCCATTCATGCTGATGGATTGAGGCCACAAAGATGCATAATAAAGTTCCTTTGGACAAGGTAAAGATGTTCCAAACTAGGACTTGAACCAGCAGCACGTCTGTCATCCTTGGTGAACTTCACATGAGGATAAGATTGCAGAAGATTGGCACAAGTCTAAATTTTTCACAGGGCAATGAAGTTTTTATGACTGCTTTATCTAGCAAGGAATACAAGCAGTAGAATAAATGAGACTAAGTCAACAGCCACTCATATTCAGATCAGTGACCAGTTATTATGATGCCTTTATAATAGAACAAATTTATGCTAAGGGGGAGATTTTATCAAAATATTTGCATTGAAATACTTTTTAACAAGGAACTAAATGATCTGATTTTCTTCAGCAGAAGAAAATTCCAAAGTATAGAAGTTTCCCTGTGCAATGTGCTTGCTCAGAGATGTTAAGATAATTTTAGTTAGATAATTGTTGTCGGTAGATTAAGCGCAATGGACGACCTGACTATTTTTAGGATGTTAAAACATCCTAAATGTCCCTAACTAAATTTACTGCCACACCAGAAAATGAAACCATGAGATGATCTGTCTGGATATTGTCTTAGTTTAAGTGTGTTCTCAAATCTAGCAACTATGGGTTTTTGCATCTCTGCCCCTTTCTTCTCTAAATGCCTGTCTTTCAGGAGACTGTGGTTTGGAAAGTGTGGGCTAATGCTTTTGACATCTCAGATCCATATCAAAACCATGATGATTGCAATTTGTTATTATTTCATGCCAGATGAGCTGTTCAGATGCCCATTTCTTAGTGGTCTCTAAATTAAATCTGACACAAGTTGATTTCCCTTTTTTATAAAGTCTGTTCTCTGGGAACTTGAGCTCCTTTCATCCCTTTAGGCAATTTTTCCAGGTCAGGGCTGTCACATGTATGTGGTCTCTTTGAAAGGGCATTGTCTGCTCTTAGTTTCTGTTTTAGATAGGGCATTTTGATTGCTGGTATCAAGGCAGTTACAGCTGTCAGTGAAACAGCTGCTCTCAGACAATGAGATACCATCAACTTCAACGTTTATCGACAATCAGACCACTGTCAATATAATACTCTTCTCAAGAACATCCTGCCTTCTTTTTACTTATTGCCTTCCACAACTATTCTATTACGAAACAGGGAGGAAAAATATCCTATAGGATTTTACTGACCTCTTTCCTTAATAATTAAAAAATGGAGGGATTGGTGTGGTATTGGCCAACAGAATTTGTGTCTTCCTATCAGCTCTTTTATCTATTCTCAATATTCCCAGGGATCACTTCTCCAATTCCCTCTATCTCAACACTTTTCCATTCTAGTTTTGTATTCCAGGCTTTTCTTCTAAGCAGGTTTCCAAATCTTCAACAGGTCTCACGTTGTCTCTTACTTCATCTTCACTCCCTCTCGTGTGTTCCTGTCCTGCTTGTCTTTGACTTGGACATATTTCTTCATAACAAATTCTGGTTCCATAAGCTGGGGGAGTATCATGGTTTAACTGTGAAGAAAACTAGCTCTACCTCAGCCCAGAAGAGCACGGGGAAGCACAGAGCAGCTGATTTTGTGTGCTCAGCTCTGGTGCTGCCAGTTGCAGCCCAGGGTGTGCACTGGACACCTTTCTTTGTGCAGTTCAGCTGCTGCTTCTGTAAGAAAATGTCAGCCAAGAGAGCACAAACATCAGCTTCTTAGAGTTTGTAAACTGGCCTGAGTGAATTTTTACAGCAATGGCCATACAAATAAAGCAAGCAATTCTATTGCTCTCCAGCAATGCTTTCATCAAGTGGTCTGAAGGACTCTTAATAACACTGAGACCCAGCTGAAGGAGGTGGCACTTTACAGGTGGACACAGTCAAGAATTTAAGAGGTGTTCTAGCAGATCATTAGTGAACTTGGTATTCAGTAGATGTGTGACTAAGTGGAACTGCATCTATGATTTTTGATTTTTTTATATACTAGAAGACTGCAGGTTTTGGTGGAGAGAGGTAATGTTGATGTCTGGGTTTTCACAGTCAAAGGATTCTAGTGGAGATTTTAATGTGCATCCCCTCTGCCTCATCTGAGTGGCCCAACGCTGTTTGGAAAATGGGCATTAATACACTGAATTTCAGCATGAGCACAAAATCTAGATTTTGCATTTGTTGCAATACAGACACATTTGTAGGGGCAAAGTTAAGAGGAAGAAATAATTGTTCATAGGCTAGGACTATTCTAGGTCTGCATCTGTCCCCAGGTCCTCATCATGAGCAGCACTTGGCAGACGTATTTCTACCCTCCATGGGACAGGCACTGCATGTACTGTTTCCATCTCCTCTTCCCCGTGCTCCTCTCAGCTCTCCTTAGTGTATTAATACTCCCCATTCCTGAGATATGGATGCCTGATTTCTGTCCGTCTAACTAAATTGTGAACCTTTTTTTTCCACAAATTAATCACTACCCCATCCCAATTTCATGTGCCTTTGATGCCTGGTTTTAATTGCCTGAAAATAGAAAGCTTCAATGAGCAGAAAAATTAAAATTGCAAAATCCTGATGGCTTTTTGTAGTTGAGTTATTTGCCTCCAACATCAACCTGAAGAGTGTTTTTCACTTGGGTTTTTCTTTTTTTTTTTTTCCTTAAGTGAGTGAATGTCTTATTAGTGTTCCATTTCTGACAGAGCCACGGGCTCAACTGCAGTGGATAAACAACATTTTAGCTCCAGAACATAAAACAAGTTCTGCATTCCTAGATTCTGAAAGAGATCTTGCAAGCCAGTGAAACAAGCTTTCCCCTTCTTGTGAAGCAGGACTTGACTTGGGAACAAAACTGGTATTTCAAAAGATTGAAACCCTTAATACATAGCAGAGTTTCAGGGATTTCATGAAGGGGATAAAAGTGGGAATGAAGCACATTGTGTCCAGCTGAAAAAAACAGAAATCATTTAGGACAATCGCATTACTTTTATTCAGAAAACGTGTCTTCCATGAAATCAGGACTTTTCCCATGAAAAAAACTTGGTGTTTTTCCCATATTGGTTTCTTGGACTGACCCCAAGTGCCTTCTTAGCACTGTTCAATTTTCACAGGGATTGTTCTTTATTCCTGTGAGACAGCACCTCTTCTCCAGCCACTCAGTAGCATGTCATGGAAGTGACATGAGTTGCAGAGCATCATCAGAATGCTGCTGGGAAAACTCTTTACTCAAGGAATCATAGCACTGGAGTGTCTTTCACAGTGTTTCTGAGTGTGCTGCTCAGCAGCATGGCTTCATAAGAAAGTGCAGAATGCAGTTGAATGATGAATCTACTCAAACGTTGCAGGTCACGTATGTAAAGCATGCTGATAAATGGATACCCTTATTTTTGTTTGCTTTAAAGATGACAAAAATGTACTCCTGCTATACAAATTGTTTGGGCTTATAGAACTTAATGAAGTGTAGTAGCAGAGCCGAAGGGTCCCATGTTTTCTCAGACTGAAGAGTAAAGTTACTTTGTGAAGAAAAACCCCGCTAGTGTAGAACAAGGTAATTAATTATTGAGTGGAAAACAAGCTGTCTGTCACATTGCTAGATTTCAAATCTGAAATTTGTTGCCTTTTATCTACTTGGGGTTTTTTTTCTGGAACTGATATAACTGTTTCTCCCAGTATTGACTTTTTCTTAATCACTTCTGCTTGTAGGCTTCTGTAATAATTTACGCCGTGATCATGCTCAGCTATTATCTGCTGACTGATAATAGAGTTTGTTTTACAAACAGCATTCACTGTAATGTAACTGTTCAGTATTGGCACAGTGAGACATGGTAATAAATTCTGCAGGTTAATGTCATTCTTTACTCAGCTTTTCCTCAGTTATCCATCAGAAAATATTTTATTTTCTGTTCCTTGCGTGTGACAGCCCTAGTGGGAGTTGTTTGGGTAAGTGAATTTTTTCAGCTTTTAGGTGTAAAACTGATTTTGATGCCTTTTGCCTCCGAAATGTATTTTAACCATCCTATTGGAAAGTTCAGGATCTTCTTGAGGGGCAAAAACATAGACTATATTGGCTGTCTTTTTATTCAAGTTATCCTTTTGAACACAATAGTTATTTAGAGTTGAAGATCCACAGGTTGCCTTTGGGAGGAAGAAAATCTGGCAGTGATACCAAAGGTTTGGATCATCCTGTTGATTTGAAAGTCTCATATTCCTGAAAATTAGAGACTTCAAACCCCACAAAAAACTGTGTTCACAGCTCATGTGACATCTTGGTCTTGTTTTGGGGCCTTAGTGAGCTCTGTCAGATGCTTGCTCTTTTCTGAATGTTGTATTTCTGGGTTTCTTCTTTGTTGTCTCTCCCTCATATATCCATTATACCATATACAGGAGCTAGCTTTTTCTTTCCCACCCCCTAAAAAATTATGGAGTTTTTTTCTCTCTTTTTTGCTTGTCTTTCTGAAGAATGAAGGATTTTTGGTTGATAGCGCTGGGCATTGCTTGTGTAGGTAGTTTGTGTGTGTGTGTGTGTGAGAGAGTTGGTGAGTGTGATACAGTATGTTCTTAATCCTTCACCCTGGAATGACTGCTGAAGGGTGACTTTGTAGATCCTTATTCCCTCTTGGAAAAGCCATCATTGTTATGCCAGTGTCATCCATCTTTTAGGAAATGCAGGTACAAAATTATTTGATGCATAAGCTCAATATGTTTTCTACCACAGAAGGAGAAGGAAGGGAGGGAGTGTTCCTCCAGCTCATTAATCAGAATGAGAAAGAGAAATTGTAACAACTTCCCAGTCATTTACTATTTGCTCCAAAGTGTAAATCTGTCTAAATATTAGTGCACTGGTGATAGAAAAAAAACCAAGGAGGGGGCTGAGGGGATGGGCAGGAAAAGAACCTTGTCATTAGCTTGTCACATGCTGTACATGGTACACAAAAGATATATGTGCTGTGGCATCTCTGTAATGAAAACTTGAGCAATAAAAATAGTTTCTGCTATGTTCTGGAACAGGAACTCTCTGAGGAAACACATTAACAGTATTTCACATTGCAAATTATTATTGCATATTCAGCTATTGTTTCAAATGAGAATTGTGTGTATTTCAGGGAAAGGGAAAGAAGACAGAGTTAGTGTTTCTTCTGTAAGCAGAATTAAGATTTTATGCATCTGGCTATGTCAGTTCTGGCCTATAAATTTAAGTTAATATTTGAATAGAATAATAAGTTTCTTGTACCTAGGACGCTTGATGGACTTACACATGTAGTTCAGGATACACTGGTAGTGGCTGAATATTTGAATCTCTTCACTTTCACTGTGCCTAGACAGAAGAAGTATTGTAGTGTGAAAATGAGACTTGTTGGATGTGTCTAGTAAAGAGTCATATCCCATGTTGATGTAACTGTTTCTCCCAGAATTGACTTTTTTTTTTTGATATGAAGACATCCTGTGGCAGAGGTTGAGTATTACCAAATAACAGTATTTTGTGTAAATAGTGGGTTTTCTGCCATGCCTAAATTTTTTTAATTAATTAAATACTTTGTTTCATGCACTCCCCTCTCTCCACTTAGGAGGGTCTGTGTTTGGAAAACTGGTAATCTTCACTACCCACTTAGTTTCTAATTAATTTTGTGACCTTGCACACGAGGTCACCGTTGTCTTGACAAAATTTTGGAAGATGTTTTGAAACATCACCGAGTGTTTCTATATTAATATGTTGCCAGCAGAGTTGTTAGAATTAGAATAACAAAAAAGCAAAGTTGTTAGTTGTTAGAATGCTGATTTTTCTCTTCCTCCAGCCTCCTTTCTAGAGGGAGAATGTTCCTACCTCTTCTACCCTTTATGGTGCCAGGAAACATTCTTCAGCCCTTCTCTCTGAGTTGTCTTGTTGGCTCTTACTGCATAGTTCAGCTTCCATTTTCTGATTTGTGAATGAAGTGATTGATCCATACTTGCGCTTTGAAATTTAACTTGAAGTATGTGTAAAAGTGAGAGAAAAATATTTTTATTGGTATGTTAGTTTTTGGGTATGTAAACCAAGAAGTGATAGAGACAACAGTTGCTCCAGACATACTTCTTTGTTTGCCCTATTAAGCATCAAAAAAATGGAATCTAGAGGGAGCTGGGTCCTCTTCACAATTTCTGCATTAGCTTATGTACAAGTCAGAAGAAAGAAGTGATGTTTAATTTTTTGGTCCTTCAGTTTGCCATGAAGCTGGCCTGAGATTAAATGGGGTGGAAGTAGCACCTGTACACTTTGACAAATCACTCTGAACTTACAGAAGAGCCAGGCTGGCGTTAGCAGAAACCAAAAGAAGCAAACCAAAGTATGCAAAAAACATTGATTTAATGCTACTGTTTTAATTACTGCTTTCTGGAGACACAGCAGTGTCTTACCCTGCTCACCTTTGTTGTGGCCTGGCCGGGTGGGATGCTGGACATAGCTGCCTTTGAGAAGGCCCCGAAGGAGTATTGCATAACACTGACATTTTTAATCTCATGTACTGCTCATATTTGTGCCTTAATGATGCTGCATCAAGACAGTAGGATGTCTAATCCATATCAGCAATGCATTTATATTTATGTTAAACTCAGGCTAACAGTATCATTAACTTCTTAGAGATATTATAGCATTATGAATGCCTTTTCAAAATGCTTCTTGTTGAAAGAGATTTGTGAATTATTTTATTGCTAGCCAGAAATGGTTCTAGCAAACCAGTGAAAGGCTTTCTAATTAAATGAAAGCAGATAATTTTCCATTTTCTTCCACTGAGATTGCAAGCCACAGTGGCACCCACAGATATCCTGCCTCTGTACTCAAAATGACTCAAAAAGAGCTGCTTTCCTTTTTACAAGTGCCTGGCAGAGGATCTGAGCCCTCAATTTACTTGCAGTCATGTATGCTGTCAGGACACAAGCCTTAAAAGTTCTGGGAGGTGAGAGTGAGGCACTGTTGCAGAATGAGTAATTGAAGTGTTAATTTGCCCATCTGAGGCAAGTTAATCTTGCAGCTCAGGTGTAGATGAGGGCATCTTAATTAACACTGCACTGAACACGTACCGTGACAAAACTATGTCATTCTGCAGAGGAAACATGACTGGCCAATATATAATTTACAGTGTGTTACACACATGCTTATCAGTGTCCAGCTGACTAGAAATAAAGCAGCTCAACTCAGAAGATAATAGAAAAGGTTTTTGTATTTCCTCCTTTATTTCCTTCTCTATCTCTAGTGTTTGCAAGTTATGTTTTTCCTGTACTGTTCACAATTCCTAAGAAACAGGAGAGATGAAAGTGGACTTGTTATGAATACTGTGTTGTATATTACTATTTCTCTTCCATGACCATTTGTAGTACTAAATGCCTATAATAATATTTGTGGGAAACACACATGGAGCAGCAGGTTCAGTCTGAATCAAATCAAATTGACTTTAAAAGATCAAATGCCTGCAGAAAACATTCTTGTTGCTTTCTCACATAAGTGAAAACTTGTCAAGTATGGGTGCCATAATGCTGGATTCAGCCATGTGTGTGAAAAAAAAAGCTGGCAACTGGAAGGGTGTCATCAGGTGAGTACAGCAGCAATTAAGTGAAGCATGAGTGTCTTAATGTTTAGATATCTTATGGTGTGTGTCTTCAACAAAGTAACATCAAGATTTTTCAGAGTCTATTTCAAGCCCTCTTGATCTGGGATCTCTCCATGGAGTTTACCAGTCTTTCAGTCAGATCCTAAATCAGCAGCCAGAAGTTGAGCCTTGTTTTATCACAATTTGTGTTTCTGATTTGTGTTTCTGATAGTCTTTGAAATATTTAGAATCAGGGGCTGCGTCTATGGAGTATTTTTACATGTTTTTGTTTTAACATATGCAATGTGTTGCATACAAGTTTGGTGAAAGAAACATGTGGAAGTATCTCAGCAAGTAAATGTTACTCCCACCCCCACCTCCTTTCTTTTTTAATTAAAAAAGGGAAATTGTGCCCAGATGTCCTTTGAAATTTGTATCTTCTGACTGAAATTTCAGAAAGTGAATTTCAAGCAATCAGTTTCAAGCAGCAACAGTCAGACAAGTAAATTGTGGCTATAAATGTTGATTTTAAGTACTCTGAATACTGACTGCAAACAGGCTTTATCTTGGATATTGGGGAAGAGAGTGTGAGAAGTTCCCTAAGGCAGAAAGACAAACTGCTAGAGGAACAAAGAAGTTATGCTAATAATACATGACATGGTTTAGCCATATATAATTTAATGCTTTGCCCTTCAGCAACACCTTTCAAGTAAAAATCTGCTAGACTTTATCAAATAATAAGTTTTTTATGACATCTTTTCTGTTGTCCCACAGATAGCTGATTGGAAGAAATGTTAAGAGATTCATCACAGCTCTGTATTCAGAGCCCTGCAGTCTTGAGTCACAGTTGTGTGTGGTGTTAGAATTCTTAATTTTTGAACCTATGTCCTGCTGAACGCTTGCTCTGAACCTTGAAGAATTTGTCATCACACTGGTTGCATTATCTTTTTTTTTTTTTTTGGATTTGCTTTGTTGTTGTTGTTATTGTTCTCTGTGAGCACTGTTTTTCTATCACATAATTGGGTCATAATTGGGATCTCATACCTCAGCTGTCTAAGCACTAAAAGCAAAATTTTAGCAAGGGATTTTCATGGCTTTAGCCTGATAAAATAGAGTCATAGATGTAATCAGCTCTGTGTTCAGGTTAGACTGTGGCCCAGAGAATGTAAGATATCTTAAAATGCCTTCCAGAGTTCACTGGAAAAACTGACAGAGACATTTGCCTGTGTGAAATGAAACCTGCTCTAAATTGTGCATGTTGGGCAAAGCTTGAAGTTTGGAGAGATTGCAAAATTTTCAGTTCCTACAGAGGGAGTGTAGCAGTCTATACCACCACTGAGACTTGAAGTGTTTTCTGCCTTCATACAGGCTAGAAGAGGCTGGAAGACACACCTGTGACAACTTCATATTTCATTATTATTATTTATAATAGTAATTATACTCTTGCTACAGTGAGTATTATCCTGTGAACCAGCTATCAGTGGTGGTGGTAGTGGTGGGCTCTTGCCAAGCCTAGCACTAGTTGCCAGCACCAGCCAGTGTGTAACCTGGGTAGAATATTTCCCTATTAGTTGGAGAGGTTCACTTGACCTGCTGGGTGGAATATGCCTGGCCTTGCCCTGTTCATAAACTTTTCTGTTGTCTTGTATCAAAAGAAGGTAATTAGATATTAGATATAAAAGATATTAATACCTGACAATTTTACAGCTGGAGGAAGGTTAGGTCAGACTGGAGACCTGCCAGACACTGCCTAGTCCTGTGTTCCTGTTGTTCTGTTTTGTGCTCCTCCTCTTAACACAGAGTGTCTTTTTTTTCCCCCTCTCAGAATAACAAAATGAATTAGTATCTAAGAGCCCAATCCCAAACATTCTGAGGGTAGAGTCTCCTGCTATAAAGATTCTAAGATGAATCCAGATCTGTACTTATTATTACAGCTATCAACATTAATCTCTCTCAGAAATTGTTAATGTAAGTGGGAGATGAAACCAGGTTTCCTTGAGTAGGACAAGTGTTAGGAAAGCCCTGTTCTGGAAAGATAAGCAGCACCTGTGGTGCAGAGGCACAGTTGTAAAGAATGAAATTTTGGAATCTGCTGAGCTCTCTTTTTATTCTTTAGCTCTTCACACACCATTATGCACTATCAAGTTCAGTGTGATACTTCAGCATAAGCTGAATTTTCTCAGCACAGAGTGCTGGTGTTGAAAACTTTCGTGTCCTTAAGTTACATACAGTTTTATCAGATCTCAAGTGGTCTTTGAAAATTCATTCATTCATTCCTTGCTCCTGACTGAATCAGTAGAGACATGTTCACTTGGAATCTGCAAAATTAGGTATCCTTCCTTTTTACTATTTCCTTTGTTGTTTCTAGAGTACAGTTTACAGATCTCCCCTACGGCATTCCATCAGAAATACACGCAGCAGCTCGCGGGGCATTCAGCCTTCGGTATCACACTCTGCAGGGGCTGCTAACATCTTGTGATGGATCCAAGCACACAGACTGGGGGGATTGAGTTCATGTCTAATATGGCTTGCCCTGTTTTTACATGTGGACTTGGAGAGTTGGCCAAACATGATAGCTGTCCCAAATGTAAAAGCTGACCTTTGGCTTTGAGAACTATTATGATTAGGAGTTAGGTTAAATCAGACCTTTCTTGGGCTAATATTCAGTTTCCAGGAATGGAATAGGCACTTCAAAAAACTTAGTTGATATTGAATTATCTGCTTTTCTACATACTAGATTTTATCCTTTTCTTTTTTTAAATCTAGTATTTTCTATAGCTGCTTTAGGTTTTGAATGAATAGGTTAAGAAAAGAATATATTAGGAAGTTGGGGTTTTTTTTGTGTAATTAGTTCTTTTTTCAAAAATTTTAATTGTTTTGTGTTGAAAGAAAGCCAACACCTTTTCACAGGGTAGGTGTCTGTTTCCTTGTCAGGCCCCTCTCTTCTGTCCTGCAGAACAGCCTGGAATATATTCTGCTGCACATGGTAGATCCACAGCTTGGACCACTCATTCCCCTATGAGTATCATCATTGTTCTGTCTGGGTCCTTGCTGGTATTTTCGTAGTGGTGTTTGGGGTGAGGTGAGTATTGTTCCTTCTTTCTGAAGAAACAGAATTTCCAAATGAAATGGAAATTCCACCATGAAATGAACATTTTTTGAGATAGAATGTAACTAAGGTCCGTATGTTTCTATCAGGTTTTTTCCATTACATTTTCATTTTCAGGTGGAAAGACCTGTAGTCAGAAATCATCAAAGAATCATAGACTCAAAGCACAGTTTGTGTTGGAGGGGACCTCATGGACCATCTAGGTCTAACCCCTCTGCCATGGGCAGGGACACCTCCCCACTAGACCAGGCTGCTCCGAGCCCATCCAACCTGACCCTGAACACTTCCAGGGATGGAGCATCCACTGCTTCTCTGGGCAGCCTGTGCCAGTGTCACACCACCCTCACAGAAAAGAATTTCTTCCTAATATCTAATCTTAATCTACCCTCTGTCACTCTAAAGCCATTCCCCTTGTCCTATCACTCCTTTGCAAGTTTTCTTATAGTCCCCTCCAGGTAGTGAAGACCTATTAATGTGTCCCCACAGCCTTCTCCTCCAGGCTGAACACTCCAAGTCCCTCTGCCTTTCCTCACAGGAGAGGTGCTCCTGCCCTTTGATCATTTTGGTGACCTCCTCTGGACTCATTTCAACAGGTTCCTTCTCATGTTGGGGTCCCAGAGCAGGGTGCAGCACTCCAGGAAGGCTCTCACAAGGACAGAGCAGAGAGGCAGGGTGCCCTTCCTTGCCCAGCTGACCACGCTGCTTTTGGTGCAGCCCAGGATACAGGTGGACTCTGGGCTGCAAGTGCACATTGCCAGGTCATGTCAAGTTGCTTACAGGAGTCCCAATAATGTCTTGTTAACAAATCCTTCTTAATAATTTTAACATTAGGTGCTATTACAAAGATCTAATCCTTTTCTGGCCAGGTAGTTTGGATGCCATGTGTTACAACTGACAGCTTGTTCATTAGCATTACTTGCCTTGCAGCTTATAATGTTTGGAAGTATGAATAATCACCATTACTGTAGAAGAACGCTTTTGACAACTATTTGTGACAACTATTATAGCTGTGTGCTGATTTTATGAGGAGTGAGTAAGTGTCTGCAAGTGAGTTAACAGCTTAATCTTCTCCCTTTCTCCCAATATGACTCACTAGAGCATTTCTGTATGCACTGCTGCCCCCTCTCTCCCCAGTTGCTGCTTGATTGACAATAATCTGATCTCTCCATACATGTGTTACCCTCTCTGTGCCATACAACTTTTGTCACAGTGCTGATGCCACCAACTTTCAGATCCTCATGTGAGATTCCCCTGCAAAAGGATCTGACTCATAGGCCCCTCCTGAGATCCATTTAACACACTGAATTAAATTCAAGTAGCTCTTGCTGCTTGTTAGCATGTTCTGACTGACTGACTGGGACCTTACTCCTTACTTTTGAGCTTGTTTGTAATATTAGATGTGTACATGCTATATCACAGATTTATGTCACTCCAGGGTCACAATTGCTTTTTATTTTGGGGTGGTTTTTGCTGACTGTGTCTCCATGAAGAGCTACAGAATACATGGTCTCACTTTATAGCATGTCCTTAATGTGCAAATATTTCTTGCTTTCTTAGCAATTCTTCTTTTTGTAATAATATATTGTGCCCTCCACTGTGCATACAAACAATGAATTCCAGTGTCATTAACTAAGCAGCAAAGAGAACAAAGGGCTGTATCCAGCTCAGCTGCTGAGCTACTGGATGATCCTAAAGCAAGTATTTGTCTCAATTTCCTTAGCCTGGAGATCCATCAGGAAGGACCTTGTTGAAAAATATTTGGGTGTTGGACCATCTGAAGTATAAACATTTGGCTGCTGTGTCTTTTGGAAATGATCAAGCACTCGTGTGGTTTTGAAATAAGACCTTAGTTAGGACTTTCTTTGTCTCACAGAACTCATTCTCTTGTGGTGCTTTAAGCCATGTCTTTGCATCTGCTAAGTCTGCCTGAGTTTTTGGTTGGCCAGCTAGCAATGCCACAGGGGATTTCCACATCACTTCCAGAGGCTCCAGCCTCACTATCCATTGCCCATTCCAATGGCTTAAGTTCCCCACAGAGATCCCCCAGGTTATACACTAATATATATTATATAATATATATCCTAAGCTCATGTCAGTTTTTACCTTCAAGTCAAATTATAAGCCCAAAATAGTGGGCATTTGTGAAAAAGCTGACCTAAGTAATTCTTGCTAAATCATATCAAAGCCCAGCTGGAGATGAATGAGTAGCAAACATCAGCGCTAACAAGAAGGTACTCCACTAGTACAAGGAAATTCAGCAGAAATGTTTGTCTGTTATGAGTAAGAAAAGCCAAAAGTAAAGGATGTTCTTTCTAACTTGAGTCTTCATGAGCAAAGCCTGATCTTAGATCTGTTTGCATATTCTTACAGCTTGGGAAGGAGAAGTGCAGCCAACATTAGAGCAGCAACAAGTCAGGGACTCTTTACAGATGTGAATGTGATCAAATCCATGTCCTAGATGTCCCCAAGGGGCCTGAAAAAGTAGGCTGATGTGTTTGTGTATTTGGTACACAATGTTTATGACAAAATATGGTGACTAGGAAGGAGGCTGGCACATTTTTGATGACTGAAAATAGCCAGTGTTGTATCAGTTTTTTGGAAAAGCAAGAAAATGGGGTTCTTTGTATCTCATCAAGCCCATTCCCACCCCTGGAAAGGGCCTGGTGCACATCAGCTTAGAGTCAATTTGACTTAATGACTTCCAACTAACATTTTTATGATTCTATTTTCTGACAATGGAACTCTGATCTCTGATTTTCATCTCTTCATTTCAGCTAAAGCTCTGTTTCTCATCCCCAGCTGTGTTCTACTAAATGTTGTATACTCCTGATGGGCCTCATATTGATAATTTTCAGGATCAGAATTCCTGTGAACTGTCAGAAAAGTTAAGGTCATGTCTGAAACTACACATTGCAGCTTAGGCAGCTTAAATTTGGTCCTTTATTATCCTTAGCAAATCAATATTCAAAAGTGAATTTCTCCTTTTCTGTGAGATCTTTGAATTTGGGTTTATCTAATACCAGGGATGCAGGGAATTTCATTTCTTGCAGAGGTCAGGAAAGATTGATCTTGATTCAGTTAATCGTGCTGTAAAAGTTATTTACTGTATTTAAGTACTGCTATTTTTTCTGTCTTTCCTACATATTTTGCAGTGGCTGTGTGATAGAGGCAGAGCTGGGGGGGTCAATATTCTGGCACACCTTATGCTCAGGTGATATGCATGTAAAAAAACACACCCTGTGCTTCCAGAGCACAGTCTAAGCTTATGCAGGCTTATTTATTACTGCTTTAGGTATATAAATATTAAGTTTCATTTTTCCAGTTACATGGTACAATTCTATCTTGTTAAAATATTTCAAAATAGACTTGGGCATTAGTAGCTCTGGAATGAAGAGAGACTTCTCAGTTTAATGAGAAGGACATTTTTATTGCTGTTTGCACGCTTTGATTAAATAGAAGATGCTGAAATTTAAGTCTGATTATATTTTCAGGATAACATAATTAACAATAATATGCTCTTTTCCTAATCCACTGAATGCATTTGAGAGATGGTATTTGTGAAATGTCAGCATTCTCAAGGAAATAAAGGATGGTGTAATCCTGCCCAAAAGTGAACCTCACATTCCAGACCTGCTTGCATTGACACCAGATTGCTGCCCCAGCACTCTGGTCCTGCACATGCTGGGCCCCCTGTCTCTTACATCTTTTACTGTCGTGTGGAACATCAGGACACACAGCAAGGTCAGGGCTCCTGCCAGCAATGTCAGAGTGACCCAGCCCAGGACAAATCAACCTGCATGTGAAATGAAAGCAATTAGTACTAGAAGGTAGAAATTAGCTGGAAAAGTTGGTGCCAAGTCTTTCATTCTTACAATTCCTTCTCCTCCTATGCCCATCCAAGTGCCCTCCTGGTGCTGTGCATTAGTGCTGGGAAGGGACAGACGGATGTTCTGGGTCCTGGCTGGCCATACCAGGGCTGCCGCTGCTCTGGGGGTGAATGCCGTGTGTGGCACAGCACCAATGTCCCCAGAACACCCAGCCAAGGGGGCAGAACTCTGCACAAGGAGGGCTGGTGGCACCAAAGAGCAGTTTGCACATGATGTGGCTGTGGCCAGAGCAGGTGAAGCCACCTCTGAGGTGTAGATGTGCTTGTTCCCTGAGTGCGCAGCTGGGCCAGGACTCTCGTGGGAGTTATTGCATTTGATTTGTGCCACGTCTTAACTGGGAGTTACCCAGACTATCCAATTCCAGAAACAAACCTGCTGCAGGAGAGGAAAGTTATTGTTTCCCTGCCTTCTGTGCAACTTCAGTTAGAGAGTGGCTTTATTTTTTGAAAATAAAAAACCCCCAAGAAAACAAAACAAAAATGCCAGAAGCTCCGTGCTCTTATTGATCGGCTTCAATGTGATACCAGTGCTGCTGGCTCTGTATTTATGTTCCCTCCTACCCCCATATATTGCAATTCTATCAACAGGAGTGATCTGTGAGGATGGAAACAGGGAGAAAATATCCACAGGGTCAGCATGTCATTGTGAAGGAGAAGGAATCATTGTGTTTTATCAAATCCTCAACAGCTTGATCTGCTGGGGATAAATGTTTTTCCCTTGCTGCTCATTGGAATCCTGGTATTCTTCATCCAGCATGATCCCATGGTGCAATTGAATTGAGATTCATACGGTGTGGATTGCCATCACAAAAGCATATTTGAGGAGAATTGCCTGAACAACTTGCCATCTGAAGGGAGATGTTTACAGGATAAATGCTTTCTCCAGCCTCAATTACCTTCAAAAGTAAGTCAAAGGTTGCCATATTGAATATACCAAACTCTGCTGGGTAAATGCCACAATATCAGTGATCTCCTGGTCCCCACAGGCAGGACTGCTGGCACCAGCCGTGACTCAGGGAGGGCCTACCTTGATTTGGCTGTGCTTTTTCCTAAGCAGCCTTGGGGAAATGCTTTAACTACAGGTGCTCCAGAGCTGTAAATCAGTGCCCTTTGCACTGACTTCTGCTGCAAACATCTTTCTAGGGGTGATGGCAGTTTTGTTTTTCTAGCTGATGTCATTACAGAAGTGGTCAGGTTTGGGACCTTAAATGAAAGCAAAGTGAATTCTCACACTGGCTTTTTAAGAAGTATATTATCTTTCACATGCTTCACTAGCATATTTGGATTTGCAGCTCTGGAATAAGGATGGGCAGGAGTTACCTCATCTGTAACTAATGCCTTCTTGAGTTGGAGGTTAATAATCATATTGCCTTAAAATATCTGTTAATTTATAATTGTTAGTGGGAGAGCAAGGCTCTGGTTTGGGTTCTTGTATATTTTTATCTGCTCAGATTCTTTATTTTCTGTACCTAATATGCTTAAGTAGACCACAAGCTATTTTAAGCATACCTTTTGTATAAAATTTTATTTTTATTAGTCATATTTCCAGTCCTTCATATTCATAAATCATGCATCTGGCTTTAAATGGATACTACTGGCAAGTGGTGTTAATTTACCTCAAGCTTTTCAAACCTTACCTCATATTTTTAAATGTTTTTTCCCTAAGAGATGATGACCAGAAACATTTAAAGATAACTAGTTATTTGACATTGAGAAAGACATCAAATACAGGAAGATTTGTAATGAATTCATGGTGAGGCAGAGCACTTTGGGGATGTAGATGACTGCACACCTATTACATCCACTTTTCTAAATTATTAGTAAGTAGCTGTGTACAGAAAGTGTCACTCAGTAGCTGCACATTTTCACATTCAGGATCTGTCTTGCACGTAGCCCAAGGGCTGCCTTTTGGGTACAGATGAGCCTGGCTGAAATGGATCACGGGATCAAGCACAGTATTTCCTCCCTGTAACAGAAACCATTTGTACTTAGTGCCCACTCTGTTTGTGTTTTCTGCTGGAAATCCAGAGACACTAAATGGCCAGTAAGGCAGTTTTGTACCCCCAGCTGCTGGGCTGGCTGCTCCTCTTGGAGCACACACACCATGGTGGTCACACCGCGCCACGCGTCACTGCCACAGCGCAGCCCAGCGTGTCATTCCTGCTGCTGCTGGCACACGGCCACGTCTGCCAAGACCTAATGTCACCTTCTGGCTCGGTGTGCTTCATTTCTGTGCCGGTGCATAAGGCAGGTACACTCATAAAGACCTGATGAAAGTGGTGATCCTTCTCCATCTCCATCCCAGAAGTCTGGGGGAATGGGGGAGGAGGAGTGTAGTGTCTTAATACAGCACTGCTTCTTGAAGGTGCTATGGCAATAGAAATACTACTAATTCAAATGGTTCAGTGATTAGGCTGAGGTTTATGGTTGCTTTCTGGGCTGTGTACAGACTTAGGAATTTAAGGAAAACTTGCATTTTGTTTTCCAGCTATCTGTCCGTTTACATCGTTCAGAGTTCAAGGAAATGTTGAAAAGCAATTAGTCTCTCAATGAGATGCAGCCTTTTTGATGCTCTGGGGTTTTTTTGTTTGGCTGGGTTTTTTTAACAAAGGCATAATAAATGTGTTTATTCTTTGATCAAGACTGAGTTAAACTTGTTTTCTTTTAATAGCAGAGGAAAGCAAAGTTAGACTTATTCTATTGTTCTCTGCATTTTGCAGCACTTAAACTATAGTTTCTAACTGTATAGTGTTTTACACTTTCTGTATTTAATTTTAAAAATAACTGAACATATAATTCCCAGGATCCCATCGAATTTCCAGGAGAAACAAAATTCCATGTCAACCTCTGCAATCAAGGAGATGTGGTACTAAATGTGATACATGAAATACACCATTCTGATATGAAAGTATTCTTTGCTTAGTGCCTTTAATATGGTATTAGACTACAGTGTCAGCAAAACCTTTGCTTTTTCATTTAGTGTAGTATCTCCTGTCTCACAATGCAGCCTGGTTCAGGCTGTAATGCCTGAGCAAACTATCTAAAAATCTGCTGACTCTGGTTATAAACACAAATGGTGTGTGATTTAAAACTAACAGGAAGTGCTGGGCTTTCCTTCCCTCCAAATATCCATGAAATGGTAAGTTTGTGTCTAGGTACCACAACAGTATAAAGTTTAAGAACCATCTTAGTCAACTTCTGCACACGCCAGAAACCAAGGCACAAAGAGCAGAGGCAATTTCCTATGGCTCTACATGCCTGAATGACAACACCAAGTCTGAGTGTGTTTTAAACAGGTTCTCCTTTCAAAAGTCTCTGCTTATCTTTACCTATGTTTTTTACTTAGTTGTCTCTTCAATAGCAATTTTTTTCTCCTTAGAAATTGCTGGAGGTAGTGACCAGGTTTCAAAATCTTGGATCCAACCACTTGAACACATCAGTATCAGGTTATTGAAAGGTTCTGAATTCCCTTTTAATGGGTCAAATCTGTACAATCAATGTGAACATCTCATATTCTTTGATTGTATTTTAATTTGCATTCTGATCAGATGTCTGGCCATTTGAATCCATCTACAGTTAGAGCTGATTTGAAAGAAACATCAAGTACACATGTCCAATTAAACTGAAGGTATCGTGCAGCATATAAATTGCAATCTATCGTTCTTTTCAGCCTTCCTAAAATTCAGTGGCTGTATTTAATTCAGAGCAGCTATCTTTGTGATTTAGGAATTTGCAACAGTAGGGCAGAGGAAGAATGAGCACAGCTTTCTGGGGTGCTTAGCCTTGGTGGTCTCAAAATGGGTCTCAACATATTTATGGTCAGCCTAGCAGTGGAACGGGCAGCATATCATTTCTGTGCCCTGCTTTCCTGCCGTAACCATGCCCTGTCAGCCTGGGGCTGCTTCCCTGGGCTCTGATGGACATGCCTGTCCTTACCTGCACTACATTCTGCTGCCTTTATAGGTAATATTTTGTATACATCCCAGGACATAAAGCCAAATCGGTACCTAATTTAAAATGTCATTCCAACAGCTTATTTGCACTGTTTGCTTATGGTCAGGAGTCCCAAGTGGCTTCTCTGATAAGCATTCCAGAAATAGACTTTGATTCTGTTTTTTAATAGGTGTTTTCTGTAAAAGGAGGATGAAGGGGAAGTGATGTGAATCAAGCCATGTTAATGTGAACAGAGTACCTAGCTTGAAGGGGAAGGCTGTGGTCTGTGCTTACCTGTGAGGTTGGAAATTGATTCCAGCACACTTTCATATTCCCTTTTTTTTTGTATGCATACCCCAGATGTCTTTACCTCCCTGTTTCATTTAATATTACTACATCCCATTAATAATGCAGAAACGTTCAGATTTCTAAAAAGATCCATCTAATCCAGACTGTTGGGTTGCATAGTCATGATAGAGTTTCACACAGTCCCTTGAGAGGGAACTTAATCAGAACAAAAAGTTAATTTTTTTCCTTCCGTCCTGTTGCTCCAGTGTCCCTGGCATGCCTTGACTGAGTATTTAGTGTGCAGCAAAATCCTCTAAAACACAAGGATTAAAGGGCTTGCTTTGAAGAGAAGTAGAAACTCTTCCCCAGTCTGTAAGTGAGAAGTTGTGGCTCCAGTGGCCTGATTCATTGTAATGTTTATAAATAGTGCCTTAAGCAAAGTAAAAAATAGGAATTTTAGCCATCCTAACATTTTTCACCAGCATGTTTAAGACAAAAAACTGGGGCCAAGAAATATGTAAAATGCTTTCTAATTAAAGTAGCTCAATATACTAAAGTTTCCTGGTGCTGTAACTTTAAGGTACAATATGCATTTAATTATCCCCAAGGCAAAAATTACTTTCAGAGTGGTGTAGTTCTCCCCATACACAGAATAATATGGTTTACTGAACTGGACAGGTTTTAGCAGGGCCTGCAACAGCAGTGATTTTTAGTGGCTCCTTGGAGATTACAGAGTAAACATTTTAAAATCTCATTTATAGGAAAAGCTTTATTATGGTTTTGGTCAAGCCTAATTTATTGTTAACTGGATTATAAGTGATATAAACTTAGGGTTGTTCCTGCTGGGTATTACATACCCTCTCCTTCCAGTAAGGTTGAGCAAAATTCAGCATTGTCATTTCACTACCTTATGCAGATGCATAATATTCTCACAAAAATATCTAGCTCTCTCATAAATGGAATATTTTACCCCGGTTAGCCCATCTCTTGTTTCTTAGATTTTATTTTTTATTTTTTCCTTGAATTAGAACTAAACAAGGTGTGGATCATATAAAACAGTCTAATAGCATTGTTTGGTTTACTGTTACAACTCCCTTTAAAATTTAATTTAATTTTTTTCTCCATCAGCAGTTAATAATCAAACATCATAAGTTTTTTCAGGAAAAGGGTTTAAGTTTCTTCATAAACCTCAGAGCAAATTTTAGCTTTATTTTTTAGTTTAATTGCCAAAACCCAGGCACAATATTTGTTATTTCAAATTCAGTTTGTACTGTTGAAACGTATTTTTTTAGACAAATAATCTGAATCTGGTTAAAAGTTGGACTCCTGCTGTATATTTCTGGGCTTTGTCCTTGTGTAAAGTGACCTACAAATCCATATTGACTGAAGATGTGCAGAGCCTGGAGCAAAGACCTTGATTTAAAATATCTTAGTACTGCCTTAAAATGACCAATAGATTCATTGAGGGACATCAAAATGTTCCATGTGCTGTATTTCTTATTTACTTTTTACAATTTAATTAAGGAAGAGGGAAGAAGCGGGGGGGAGATTTCTGAAGATGTGGTTCCCCACAGCTTTGGGAAGTGGTGATGTACAGCAGCTGATGCTGTCACTGTCAGAGTGAAGTGTTGGAATCCTGTCTGTTCAGGGGTCCTTTACACACCTGAGCCCACTTAGGATTGGATTTGTTCTTGCTAGCTGATTATGAGAGGTGATGAACTTAGAGTAACTTACACAGTAACTTCTGCTAGGGCAATATCCATGTCTGGTGGTACATTAATTGCAACTGTGACCTGTCACGGCTGAAGGGGGCCAGACTGGGCTGGGTCAGATGAAAGAAACTTGAGTGCAAACCCAAATTTTGCAGGAATTCAGGGTTTGTAGCTGACCTCTTTTTAGAGAAAGTAAAGTTTTACTTTGGTGTTTTTGTGACTAGGGATTGAAGAACTCTAAGCTAGGATTTGGAAGAGTTTCTCCAGAAAGTTCCATCTCCATTTTACAAGCAGAAAGATTCACACGCATTTACACGCTTCTAAGAAATCTTTGCTTTAAACCTTCAAGCTGTGATGTATTTTAAGCTACTGGTGTTATGGGAAATGTTTTGGGGATAAAGCCAAACTGTAGCAAGTTCTGAACTGTTTGAATTGTTTTATCAAAGATATTTTCTCAAAACGTTGTGCAGTTTGACCATGAGTTCCTTTCTGATCATCCTTTGGAAATGATCAGTAAGGAACAGGTTACACTGGGTAGTGGTAGTTTCTGTTCTGTCTTGACTTCCTTCTGAAAGTTTGTGTAGCTATTTGTTCACTACCTGCTGTTTAAGAGGAAAAATAGTAGGAATTGAGGCTAATCAAACGATTTGCTACTTTTCTCTTCATTTGCGCAAGCTATTATTTTATTCCTTTTCCACATCAATAGAGTTACCTTAGTGAAAGAATTAGGGGTTTGCTTGTGATGCTTCAGAATAGCTAGCAGAAATTCTTGGAAATAAGAGTTTCTTTCTTCAGGATTTGTCACTTGAATTCATATCAGATGTTCAAATAACCAACCTCCAGAGGTCCCACCTGAGAGCCTCATCACTCCTCCGTTTCTTTACTCTTACTAATAGAGAAGATGCTCAGGAATTAAACTTCAGTGCTTGAATTCTAGTCAGTTGTGGTGTGTGAAAGTTACCTTTTTTTTTTTTTTTTCCCTGGCAGAAGAAAAGGAAAACAGCAACAAAACCTACTTGTGCTTATCCTGGCATAAAATAGATTATAAAATCCTGATACTAAACTGATGATTATTTCCACATCTGTAGAACAGCTTAGTAAAGTACTTGCTCTTGTTTATGTTCATATTATAAATTTGAAAAAGATTAATTTTCCAACTCACTGTCTCTTAAATCAACTAATCATCAGCTATGGAAAATTGTGCATAGCTCTTTAACTGTGCTACTGATGTTATTTTTGTATTTTGTGTGGAGAGTTCATCACCTTTTCTCTTGCATCAGGAAGAGCCCCTGTGCACACAAATACATACATGTATGTATAATACATAAGAAGTGATTGTGGGTTTTTTGTTTCTGTGAAATGTTCAGAATTAGATGCAGTGTTAGTATATCGGGGGAGAGAAAAAGCATATGACGTCTTTTGTTCCCAAGTTCTCTGGGTGCAAATATACAAATCATGTATACAATTAACTGAAGTCTCCCTGGGTTTGCCTTGATGAAACCAAGTTCTGCATATCTCAGATTAATTCTCTTGGTTTATGCAATGATTATTAGAACCTCAACGCTGCTGGTGATGTTGTTGGTCTAATGAAAAAGGATAAATGGTAACCTTGAGAATGCAACAAAAGAACAGTTTAGACAAAAAGTGGATCTCCAGTTTCTCATTTCATTTATGCAGTGACATTTAATTTGAAGCATGTCTTACACATTCCATTCTCTCTCTGTACCAGGTATTTACCCCTCTCTGAATTTGTCTCTCAATTAACTGCAGTTATATCTCAAGTTCTCTCTTTTGAGTGCTCTTTAGCCTGTTATGAAGGAATGCAAAAGCATTTGGTATGTCAGTTTTAGGCTCTTGGTGCCAGTGGGCCTCAGTGGAGAACTCCATGAGCAGGTCATTGCATCTGGTGCTCTCCTGAATTGAGGGCATTCTGTATCCAAATGCCCAACCTTTGGATCAAGTGCCATTTCTTCAAACTTCTCAAAGAATGGACATAATCTTCAGCACACCAGTGAAGGTTTGGTCACTTGTGGCTCAACCACTACTAAAGAAAGCAAAGGGGAGTACCCAATGCACACAGAAATAGCCCATGAGCAGGGTTTGTGAGCGTGCCCAGCCTTTAAAGAAGCTGAGGAGGGCTTTGCCAGGGTGGAAGCAAGACTCTGAATGTGATGGAGTCCTG
Organism: Parus major; assembly: GCF_001522545.3. Classification (NCBI taxonomy): domain Eukaryota; kingdom Metazoa; phylum Chordata; class Aves; order Passeriformes; family Paridae; genus Parus; species Parus major. Next base: position 14,931,960 of record NC_031770.1, on the reverse strand, counting down.
AGCCTGGGAGTCAGCTCGTGGCTCAGCTCTGCTGGGCAGGGTGCTGGCCTGACCACTGCAGCAGCATTTCCCACAGCTGTCACTCATGAAAAAGAGAGCAGAGCTGTCACTGCTTTGTCACCCAGCGGTTCAAGGCCCTCCCTGTGTGAGGCTGGCCTGCCTTTGTGAGTTGTGCCATGGTTAAGCCCTATCCTACTGGTGGGTCAGTTCTGTTTTGCAGGAGACAGGCTTTGGCTCACAAGATCTGAAGGCAACCTCTGCCTCATACTGCTAAGTACCTGAAAGATCAGAAGAACATACAATCCTCTTAAACTTTGCTGAAAGAAAGGGATCACTGTGGAGGTTTCATCTTAGTGCACTGTTTCCAGAGGAAGACAGAAACATATTCTGGAGCTAAAAGTTGTAGTTTTTATTAAAGCTGCTCAGAAAATTTGATACTCTGAGGTTTTGTGAAATACTGGATTTTGACAGAAAAAATAAAAAAGTTTGTGGAAGCTTTAAAAAACACTGGATACCTTTTTTTGACTACCTGTAGTTTGTGTTTACACTAATGCAAAAGTCTATTATCTTTATAAATTATGGGCCTCTTTTTGTGTAGCCCAAAGCATTTAGAGGCATATAAAGAGACAGTTTTAGAAGCATACCTGGCAGAAAGGAGTGTTTTTAAAATCTTGTTTGAGGAGTAGTAGGTAAGTATGAGGTATGGATGTAAGAAAATATAATTAACCTGGGAATTTTTTTTATGTGTCTGCTTGGCCTGAAACAATTACTTATCATGGAAAAAAACTGCCATGGGAGTTCAAAAATTAAAAAAAATTGAAATTTAGGAGATTGTTGGAAAGCAGTATCTATATTCATAGTTATTTTAAGATTTTTGTTAATAGATTCTGGTGAATACAGGCATGGCAGAAATGACCTATCTCATCAAATGACTTTACCATTCCACACTTACATTTTATTAGGGTTTTTTGGGGTTTGTTTTGTTTTTGTGGGTTTTTTTGTTAAGGTTTTTTTTTGTGTGTGTGTGTGAGATGGAGAAAGGGAATTTCTTCTTCAGAACAGATTCTTCTGGAGTCTAAATTTTCTACCTGAACAATAATGTTCATAGGAAAAACTCTTGATTAAACAGAACAGCATTTCTTGAAAATAGATTGGTTTTTATTAAGATCTTGGCTGGCTGTATTGTAGAGTTCATTTGAGCAGCACTTCAGTAGACAGGACTTGAGGAAGTATCAGGGACATCTCTTATACCTCTATCATTTTCCTTTTATTTTTTAAATTGACTGATTGAGATCACATCTGTGAACTGTTCCATTTCAGCATTGTAACTCATGGTTTGATTTCATGAAAAATGGTTACTTACCTTTTCCTTCACATGAAATCCACTGCCGGTATGGTGAGTAGCTAATTCTTTGTCCTTATGAAAAAATGCACTGACCTGACTGTGATCATTCTGCTTTAAACATAAGTGTGAAAGTCATTAAATATCTTGAAAGAGAGGAAAGCCATTAAATATCTTGAAAGAGAAGATATTCAGAACTACATGAGATTTTTCTCTGAAGTGATTCCTGATTTTCCTAGAGCTGTGTGGAAGGAGTTTCTGTTTATATGCTAAATGCTACAGCTTCTGCATAGGCAAAACACCCACCTAAACTACTTGGAATATAACAGTTTTTTGCTTCTAAGATCTTATCTTTCCTTTCTTAACTGTGGAAAAACAAGTCTCATAAATGACAGGGAGAACAAATCATGTTAATAATTTTTTATTCTGTTTCCATAGTGTTATTTTTCAGTTTAGGGGAGATATATTTTTAGTATTTTTAAGCTGTTCTGTCCTTGCTTTGTATGTTGTTAAACAACTCTAAACCCAGGCTGAAATTCTTATGGTTGTTGACCTTTTTTTTAATGTTGGCATGATTGAAAGCAAAATCTGTCATGTTTAATGCATGGTGAGGCCAAACTGGAAGCCTTTATTCAATGTTTAAGATTTCAACAATTGAAACAGAAGACATGTTTAGAGTTTAGATTAGATTAAATCTTTCCCTATACATTTAGGACTGCAAAATTGAGTCATTTTGGAGGTGTCTGTAATTTTTCTCAAGTTTTAAATTCTGTGCTGCTACTATTTATTTGAACACTTCCAAAGCAGGATTTTCCAGCATTTTGGCACTAAAATCCCAAACCCTGGTTTTTCTAAGGGCTACTGAGGAAATTTGCACATCCCAGGAGCGTACATGCTGATCCTATATTACTATGAGCTAATTTGTACTGTTGGAAGTTCTGCCTTATCCATATTCTCTCATCTAGAGTTTTTCTAGACAAACAAAGAAATGGAGAGTTTTTAAAAGTCTGAAATGGATCAGCATTAACAAATCCTGCCTTATTTTTTGGAAACGAGTGATAATTTTGACCACCCAAATGCTGTTCTAAGTCTTACCCTGTGGCCTGTACGTCCTGATCCTTTCAGAACTCTTGGTGGAGTGAATTCCCCAGAATTCTGGTGCTCTGAGCAAGATCAAATGACTTCTATCAGCAGGAAAAGGCTGATATCAGAGACAGTGCAGTCCACCTCAATATATATAACTGGGGATGAATTTTTTGTTTGTGTGCGCAAAGAATTGATGAAGGTGTCATCTGTGGCAGAGGACAGATTACTCTGACCTATAAATATAGCAATCCCCTATCCCATGTTCCCTGTATTCCTCTTCTTTTTGTCTTAACTTCTGTTATCAGTTGGTAATGTTTGCTTCATTGGCAACTTCATGATGATACCAAAGAATCCAAGGGTGTTAAAGTAGAGCACTCCACATGGGAGAATCCAGCAATTTAGATTTTGCTAACATGTTGAAGGAGAAGGTCAAGTGGTGGTATAAATTGCACTGGTTTTGACAGCCTCTGGGTTTTCTTTGTGTTTAGATCAGTTTCTGAATTTCCCTGTGCTGCCTGTGGAAACGATTCTTTCCTGGTACTCAAGTCTGTCATGCAAAAGGAGTTTAATGATATCCTAAGAGAAACTGATCTATACCTTCTCTAAGCCTGTGTTTCCCAGACAACGTGGTTCTGTAATCAAAGCAGCTGAAACATTTCACTTCTGTTTAGGCTGGATGCAGAATCATTTTCTCAGGGGTTGAAAAGTTCAGAAGGAGAATGAATAAGATCATTTTCCCTCTATACTTTACAAAATCCTACAAAGTAGGCTAGACCTCCTAGTTCTCACATCATTACATGTAGAGAAATGTTAGGTCTTTCATTGCAGATTTGCTCAAGGCACATTGTGTGAAGTCCTGAAGAACATATGCTTGAAATTGTCCAGCACAATTTTCAGGAGAGAATGGCAAGAGCAGCAAGAAAGTAATACAAACTTGAGCAAATGCTGAAATAATGAGTATCACTCTGTGTGGTAAAAGCTCAGAAGGAGATTGAAATCATCACTCTGCTTCACAGCCCCCATCTTTAATGTCTCCTCATTTCACCTGTGTCTGCACAGTGACCTGTGGAACTTAAGGAAAGGACATAAGCAGAGAACGAATAACTCTGACAAAATATGTGGGGTGTACTCTTGGCCTGGTCCTCTTCAGAGCTACAGAACTTGAACTGGATCCACAAAGTGAGGAGAGTGAGCATTGGGTATCATCTCTGTCCCACACAAATTTGGAGATGCTACAGGGACATGTGGTGTGAAGAGAATCCGAAGCTCTCCTGAGAGCTGTTCTTCCTTCCCAGGGCTCCCCTGTGATTGCCAAAGCTAATGCTGCTGCTGGAGTCTCCCTTCCAATGACCCCTTTGGCATCAGGCTTTTTGTCACTGCCGTGTTGACAACAACTCCCTCCTGGTCTCTCAGAGCCTCTCTGCCTTCATTGCATCACCTCAGCAGCACCCAGGGATCACAGCAGGCATAGAATTAGCTCAGCTTTCCAAAAGTGATGAGTGCAGAAAATGTGTGGCCTATATTCACTGTTATAAAGAGGAATTTCGTTTTCCCACACTTTCATCCTGACACTTTATAAAGGACGGGATAGGATTGTATTTATCATAAAACCAAATTTTTCTTTATCTTTTGGTCTGGAGGAGTCTCCTTATCACAGTTCCAGAGCTGTAGCTTCTTCAGCCTCCAAATGAATAGCCAGACCATTTTTGCAAAGTGATTCTTTTCTAAACCTTGTTTCTCAGGAATTGAAAATAAGTGTTGTGTCTTGCAGACTTAATGTTCCCTCAGGGCTGCTTGTACAGAAAGGTTATGGCTTTTGTGGAGTGATAACCTACCATCTAATGAGTCTTCCAGCACAAGGAAAGGCCTGATCTTGTAATGAAAGACAGGCATGAGAGAAGAAAGAAACAAAGCAAAATCCTTGAATAAAAACCTGTATTTTCTCTGTTCCTTATAGAAAGACGAATCAGTGACCAAACTTTTGCTCTCAAACTTTTGGCTGTTGGACGAAGAGCATGACAACAGCAAAGCCATAATTATATTTAAATAAAAAGTAACGATGTTGGAAGACAATATTAATGTCTGATTGTACCAAAGTGTTGATCACACTTCTTTTCATCACACCGACAAGCACTGGGGAAAGTGAAGAGCAGGAAAACACTGAAGAGGAACAGAAATAAGAGAGCTGCTTCTGACAAACAGCAGCATTTTCATGAGTTAGTCTGTGTGGTTTGATGGGACAAAACTCACTTTGCATTTTAGAGCTCTCACAGCCAATGCTGTGTGTCTTGGAACCAGCTCTGAGTAACCAATATTGAATGCGGGCTAAACCAGCAATTGGGGAGCTCCAAGTGAATTTCCCAATCAACAGGGTCTGTCTTATCCTCTTGCTTGCTTTTTCCTTGCGTGTTTTTTGTGTTATATAGAAGCATGTATCACAGACAAGTGCATTTTGGAGTGACCTCATGCTGATGGTTGAGGTGGGATTTTCATTTGACCTTCTAACCAGAAAAAAGAGTGCTTCAACTCAAGCGTACATCTCTTTATCCAGATGCTCTTGGCATTCAGCTGCAGAGTTTTGGGCAAGATAAATTTTTGAAGGGCCCTTTCTACCAGCATCTTTGGGTTCTCAAGCAGCCTGGGTGTAGTTGTATAGAATAAATTCATTTTGGACAAAAAATAAGCATAATTTCATGTCTGTGTTGGAAGGGAAGTTTCCAGCTTCCCCCTCCTCAGTAAGAGCACCGATTCATGTTCAGTCACTCAAAAAGTAAAATGCTGAATTAGAGCTATATGTAATTGCTTTTATTTCCAATTCTCCCTAACACTGAGCTATTACATTCACAAACAGTAAGTAGAAATGCATCTGTTAACATGATTAATTTAAATATTTGCTTATAAACTAAGATCTTCTCTTCTAGTGTAACCTCCCTAAGGTATTTAATTTGTGCAGCATATTTCTCCAGCCTTCTTCTTAGAACATAAAATACCAATTGAGCATTTGGCTTTATGGCTTCTGGCAGAATTGGGAAAAGAAGGTAAGCATTCAGTCCCATCCTCTTGCTCCAAAAATCTAAAAATCCAGTAACAACCACTTTTATTTTACTGTGTTATGTTCTTCCTGTACTGTGGGAGATCTTGCCCTTAAATCCACATCATCTCTATTGCATTTTTCAGTACTTTGTTTTTCCTGTTTCACAATGAAACTGAAGGTAACAATACATTTTCACTAGAGGGAAAACTGTTTCCCTTGAAGGAAAGATTATTTTTAAGAGTTCTTCAACATATGCTGTTTATTCTGAGGGAAGAAAAGATGTAAAAATTTCATGAAGTAATCAAAACTTGGAAAGAGCAGAGAGGCATTGCCCGATCAATGGCTTTGAGCACTGTGTTTGCCAGCACATTCACTCACTAACTGAGTCTGACACTGAAAACGTCACATTTCTGGTTTTAGTTCACTGCCCTGAGGTTTTAAGCAAGATGTGTTACAGAAAGACATGTTCTAATGCTTAGTAAAGTGACAAAATTTGCTTCCATTCTGTCAAATTACAGTATTGTGAGCATTAACTAACTGTTGTATTGGGGTGGATTCACATGCATCAGACCGGATTTTGCCAGGATTATTAGAGGTCACACCCTCTGCTGAAACTTTGTATGACTCCCAGAGCTGTGGTTTGTAGCCTGAAACACCAATTACTGCCAAAGAGATTGGTAATCAGTGCTGGTTAACAGCAGAAGGCTTTTTGAACACAGAACTGTATGGGGGGAAACATGCCCAGCGGGTGCCCTCTCCGGTATTTAATTATGTGGGAACCTGATGGAGAGAGATGTTTACAGGACTGGCTCTAGGTTTCCTGCAAGTGCTTTCTCACAGAAAAGGTTTAAAAGAAAGCACACAGTGGTGTCAGGCACAGGTTGGGACACCAGATCAATTGGAGCTAATTAATGTCCTGTGAGCACTTTGCTGTTTCAGCCATGTTGAGTAACATCTTGTGGTGCTTCAGTGCACAAGAGCTTTTTGGTATGAGCTGGAAAAATCTGATTCTTAAGTGTCTTAATGAGCTCCAAGATGCTGCTATTGGAAGTCATAATTTGCAAATGATCTTGGGGGATTTTATGTGTCAAGACTGTGACCAATGTTGATTTTTTTGGTGTGTGGGTGGATGCTTAAGTGCTATATAGATACATGAGGTAGTGCAGTTAATAGGTTGGCTTGGTTGATCATGGGTGTCTTGGTTTGAAAAGACAGTTGTCAATTAAAGAAGGCAGGAACTTCCCTTGAAATGGAAAATGTAAACTTTTTCCCTCCGAATTATTCAAATTTTGAAATTAAAGGGCTTTCACTTAAAGATATGGGAGTAGCAATAACAGTTCTTTACTTTTTAAAAACTACAACTTAATAGGAAAATTCAAATGCAGTAGTACAGAAAACTCTGACAGAGTCAGAATACAGCCTAAAACAATGGGTGTTTTAGTAAAGTTCAGGATCAGCTGGTGTGCTGTCTCCTGAAGAACTAGGTTAGGGTATGCACAAGTTAAATAGCAAATTGATATAATGTATTCTTTGTGTGAAGAAAACTGAATTATTTTGATCACTTGGTCATTTGTTGCACAGATCAAAAATTATTTTTGCTCAAAGTCTCTTCAGTTCATTTTGAAATGAGTTGCTGTTCTTGGCATAACTCTTCCCAGACCCAGGTGGTAGGAAAGTTTGCCTGACTTGTCCCAGTGAAGCAAGTGTGTGTTCATCCCCAGTTTTGCCTGGGGTGAAATTCAATCACTTTTCAGTGCCTGCTTTTGAGAAGCCTGTGTTTGGTGCCCAGATCTCAGCAATCTCCCTCACACCTGACAGTACTTGGTGTTTTTGTTTGCAGTGTTGGTGGCTAGGCCAAGGAATAAAGAGATGCTGGATACCAGCCTTGCTTTCTGCTTCTTGGGAAGTTGCTGTAAAGGTCCTGGGTAGGTCAGGCAGCTGGGCAGTGAGCGAACATTTGCAGTTCTGCCTCTAGCCCACAATTGCTCTGAAGATAACACAGCAAGGCATGTCAGCCTCACACAGCAAAGGTAAAGGTGACCCAAATGGGCTGAGAATATTGTACCAGAACTTAAACACACAAAGCTTTCTCGAAGTGGAACTTTGCAAATTATTTTCTTCTTTCAAAAAAACCCCACAAAAACTTAGGGAAATAGAAGCATCAGTATCAATAGGTTTTCAAATTGGAACAGATTGATGAAAATGTGAGAAGTAGCTGTTTTCTGACAGTAATGGACTGTGAGAGAATGGAGGCCTGCAGCCTTTCCTCAGCTCCTCCAAATAGTTCAAGTGCTTTGGGGCAGGTGTTTCGTCACAGTGGCTCTACCAAGGCTCCCACACAGGAGCTCTGACTTGGTTAGAGCATTGAGGTATTACCATGTTCTTAATAGAAATTAATTCTTGTCACCCTCTTCTTCCGTCTCCTCATTTTGAAGATCATTTAAGATGTCTTTTATGTAGCTGTGAAATCACTATCATTTGCTTGTTGCATGTATTTGACTGGAGACTGACAATGCAATCTCTTAATCTTCCAAATGATGTTGTGATAAATAGAAACTTCATATTTTTCAGTATTTTGTTCTGTCACTTTTTGTAATCTTTAACAGATTAAACAATTTAACATTTCCACCATTCACTGAGTAAGTCACCCAGAAGGACAGGACACATACATTTAGTCTTCAATTACTGAAATATTTGTGCATTATCTATTGAAATAATGCAGTGGTCTCAACACTTGCACATTTTAAGTACAATGAGTACAATCTTGGCAAGTTAGCAAATGCTACTGAGGCTTTCCACATTAGTTTTTTGTTAAAGGAGAAGTCGATGATCTGAAGCCTGAATTTATGCTCAGAAAATTGCTTTTTATCCTACAGCATGGGTTCTTGAGCAGAGGCAGGCTCAAACAATATGTTGAAAATTATCTTTTCACAGAACTTTGATCAAAGTACAAATGCCCTTGCCTCAGGAAGCAGTTTGTTTTCCCTTGAGAAGTGATGCTGGAAAAATCAAAGAGAGCAAAGTCTGCTTGCTGGCCAGAATTCATATATGAATAAATTGCATCACAAAGCTACCAGCAACATAACATTTTCAAAGAGCATATCATGGTGTTGCTATAAGAAAGTGATTTGTAAAGCTCAGCATTGGATGGGAACTCTTGCCATAACAATATTACTAGAAACTATTATAGTTTATAATGCAATAGAGTATACTCATCTAATGATATTTTTGATTTAGTGGATATAAACCTGTTTTTGCCAGTTTCATGATTTTCCTCTTTGGAAGTTTTTTTCTGGGAAATTATTTTGAAGGTTTTTGTAGGAACATACCTACATTACTCATCTGTTGTTTCCAGTACAAAAAAAAATAAAAAATAAAAAATTTAATTACTAGATCTCATTTGACTCCTAAAGAATCCAAAGGAGCTATCTAAATAATGCTAAATGTCCACTGAGGTATCATTTTACTTATTTTAATTTTCTTTGTCTGTTCCAAAGCTGAGATTCAAGGCTTCTTTTTTTGCTCCTTAATATAAATTTTTGGAACCCAGGAATCCTCATGTGTCAGGAGTCTCTGAATAGCTGTTTGTGACACGCAATTTTGCTTTCCTTTCAGATTTTCCCTTTTCCTGAATATACCTGCTTTTCATTCTCTTATAAGCAGTGATGGAGTTCTAAACAGGGAAGCTCTGGTGAAAAATTACTCCGTTTCCTACATCTTTTCTTGGTGTCCCAATATTATTTTCATGTGTTTTCACATGCTTTGGAAGATAAGAATTCCTTCTTCCATCTAGACTGCGTATTCTTTAGAGAGACATCTGCACTGCCAGAAGAGTTTCAGCTCTACTTTCCCTCGTTGTCCCCTGAAAAGAAGAATGTATCTGCAGCTGAGACTTTTAATGTGATTGATTGAAAGACAGAGTTCTTCTGGTAATGGTGAAGTCTCTAATTTCACACCAGACTGTGAGGCTGAGTAATGCTGTTGGAATCCTTTCCCCAGTAGTTGGTCAGTGGAATCCCTAGCAGGTCAAGGGTGGGCTTGTTAAAGGAAAACTTTTCAATTACGTGTAAAGTTTTGCTGCTGGCCAGTTTTGCCGAATGTTTCAAGTTGTAGTGTCTAGCACAGGCTGGACACAGCTGCTGTACAATGTCAGTTTGTGCACACTTTTTTAGCAGCTTTGGCTGGAAGAACAGCTCAAAGTGCTGTTCAGGCCACCTGTTGCTTTTATGGATTATTCCCACACCTCTGTGGAATATAAATGATTCAGATCAAGAGCTCTGCTCTGTGCAAGTGAAGAGAGATGAAGAAAATGTGCATAGGAAAAACAACTTAAGAGAAAACCATGTCATGGCACTCAAAGGCCCCATCAAGAAAATGTCTTTGCATGAGAGCTAAGGGTAGGTAAATCTATTCAGATGAAAAAGAATAATTTAGATAGGAATCTGAACCTTGATGGAAAACCTGTACAAATACTTGCTGAGTTTCTCATTACTCCACTCACGGTGGCTAGTGCAGTAGAGCATAGCTGGTGGTAACCCTAGATCTCATCAGGAGCAGAGTCCTGCCCATTTTCATTACTCCTCAGGCATGATTCCAAAGGCTGCAGACATTTAGAATCCTTCTGGTATTTTTTTTAGCTGGTACAAATGCATTAAGTGGAACTAGCCTCTTTGGAGACTGTCCCATTTATTCAGAGATGTCTTCCTGCAATGTCTTCCTGCCGGTATGTTTAATCCACAAACTACAGGAAGAATTTTAGTAGCAAGAAAAGGATTTAGGTTTCACAGTCTGCACAGATTCCCAGTGGAACATTCAAGATAGCCTCACCCTGAAATGGGGAAGGAATAGCTAAAGGGTGAAAATGTGAATCATCAGCTTTTGTACTTCAGCAGACATCACGTAAATATGAATAGAGCATCCTTGTCTATTGCAGTTAGGTCTGTGTCTGTCTCATGTTCCTGCCCCTAGAAGTTTCCCTTTTCTCCATGCCTCAGCTGACTTCTTTTCACTCCAGCTGCCCTGGCCCCTACACACCTTTCTGTTGACATCTTAACTTCATTGTTGATGCATAATCCTCATATTGACATCATTTTTTATTTAGGATAAGTTTAGAGATGAGTGATTATTGAACTCCAATCAATTTTGTAATTATTTGCATAAAAATAGAGGGTTTTTTTAATATTTAGCAGATGTCTTTCAGTAGAATTCAAAGATGCTACTGAAGCAATAAGTCCATCACTGAATTTCAGTTTGCCCTTAGAGGTGATAACCTCTGAGATATCAGAGATGGTAATCTAGAGACTTGACAATTTCAGGAAAAAAAAAAAAAAAGAAAAAAAAAAAAATAAATAAAAAGAAGAGGGGGATAAGGCTTTGACCCTGCTGAACTCTTTGAACTCAAAAGGCTGTTTGGTTCTAATAGCTTTTGATCACCATCAGCTTTTGCCTGAGTAACACATATGACTTGAAGTTAGGACCATAAGACTGGGAAAAATCAGTAAGATTGTAAGAGCTAGGGCATTAGTCTGTGCCTTTCTGGTCTCTCTGCTGTAATGGAATTTTTTTTTCCTCTCTGCAAATGTACTGAAGTTCACTAGTCTCACCCATTTGTACAGAGATTGCTTATTTCAGGAAGCTGTCCTGTCTTTAATCTGCTGTCTTTACCCTGTCCCCATTCTTTCTTCTTTTTCCTTTCTCATGAGTCCTCATCTTCATCTCCTCATTTCCCAGTAAATTACGTTGAAAGTCACTATTAAAACTCTTTTATAGTATTTTTTTTCCTCAGGCATTTTTAGATAGGCTTTCTGATTCACACCTTTAAGTTTCAGTTATATGTTCTTTCTGATATTACCAGATATTTCTGTGAGGTTTGTAAGTACACAATTATTCATAAAGATTATACTGGGAAAAGAACAACAGCTGAGGTCTCCTCTGGACTGTAATTTGTGCAGCTCAGTTTACCACCCTAGAAAAATCACTCCATTTTTTTTTTTTTTCCAGTGGCTTTCTTCCTGAAATGTTTTACAGATTGCATGGTGTCCTTTAGAGAATATTGAATAGCACACAGAGTGTTTCTTTGCTTTTGGCTTGTGGCTGTACCCTGACATCCCAAGAGCTGAAGGAAAAGGAAAACAAAACAAGGCTGAGGCAGGAGTTTACCCAGTGAAAGAGTCCATCCATGCTGGCATTTAAGTATTTAAATACACTGGTTTGTTTGCCTCACACAAGGCTGTTGTTTTGGACCACTGAACAGGAGGGCTCAAAGAACACCTGTTTTCCCAGCTCATGTAAACCACAAACTACAACTGCAGTGAGAATGTGTTCACAGGCCTGGCTGGTTCTGGGGCATCGTGCCAGCTGGCCAAGGGAAAGGATTGTCCTGCTCTGCTCTGCACTGATGTGGTCTCATCTTGAGACCTGTGAGCATTTTTGGGCACCACAATATAAAAAAGACATTAAACCATTACAGGGCATCCAGAGGACAGCCACAAAGATGAAGGGCCTTGAGGAGAAGCAGTATGAGGTCACTTGGTCTGTTCAGCCTGGAGGAGACTGAGGGGAAACCTCATTGCAGTTACAAGTTCCTTTGGAGGGGCAGAAGAGAGGCAGGCACTGATCTGTTCTCCATGGTGACCAGTGACAAGACCCAAGGTAATGGCCTGAAGTTGTGTCAGGAGAGATTTACATTGGATATCAGGAAAAGGTTTTTCACCCAGAGGGTGTCTGGGCACTGGAGCAGGCTCCCCAGGGCAGTGTCACAGCACCAAGGCTGACAGAACTCAAGAAACATTTGGACAATGATCTCAGGAACGTGGTGTGACCCTTGTGGTGTTCTGTGCAAGGCCAGGAGCTGGGCTCAATCAACCTGGTGGTTCCCTTCTAAACTCAGCATATCCTGTGATTCTGTTTCAGAGACAGCTCATCCTGTTGCATATATTTTGGCTGACTTTCTTTTAAACACATGCTGTCTGTACTCTGCCTCATTCCCTGCTTTCTAGTGCTGTTCTTTTCCCTCTCCCCTTCTATCCTTTTTCCTGGTTCCTGCTCTTTGACTCACTCACCAAGAGATGAGTTTTCTAGCCTGGATATGAACTGCCCATGCTCTCTAGTGCTCTGTTTACATGTATACATTTCAGAGTTTTGAATGTTGCCCTTTGCTAGCATACAGTAACAAGAAGAAATAACCTTTTCTCCTTCCTTCCTGTTCTGTTTGTAGAGAATTGTGACCAGAAAAAAAATTAAAAAAACAACAAAGATACACCAAGCACAGAGCAGGATGTCTAACGGGGTCTGAAGGGCATCCCTCCAGGGAGAAGCTTCTTGAGACTTACTAACTTTTGCACATTTTACAGGAAAATTATTCTTTCACTCTGAAATCAGTTTCAGAGGAGAAAAAGTTCTGAAACATTTGACAGAGGCTTCATTAATAACTATTCACGTTCTTCTAGCTCTTTGCATTTTCAAGCCCTCCATCAACAGGAACAAAGCACAGATTACTTCAATAAATTGATAATAATATGCATTTTCTTATTCATGTATCCTGTTTCAGTGCACGTTAAGTTCATTCGAGTGAAGCTCTGAGTCTATAGCTGAGAAGGAAAAATTGAAGATGTGGCCACTATTGACCCTCCAGTAGCATTGATCCAGGAGCACCAGTAATTCAGTATGCTTTGTTAAAGAAATCAATAGTGAAGACAGAGATCTTTAGCCACTGGAACATCTTCTACCTGTGCAGGATCACAGAATGACTGAGGCTGAAGGGCACCTCTGGAAATCGTTTAGTCCAGCCCTATTGCTCAAGGCAGAGCCAAAACAGGGTATTAGGACATAGTGATAAGAGTCTTCTCCAGGCTAAGCAATCCCAGCCTCTCCTTGCATGTCAGTTGCTCCAGTCCATTATCTAGGCTATTCATCTAACACCCCCTCATCAAAGTATCTGCAAGTAATCCTCCTGTAGGGTTGAGAAATCTCTCTTCTACAGGCACAATTCATGTCTGAGTTACCTCAAGTGGGATGTTTATGGAAACTGAGTTCAGGGCTTCTGGCAGAGGGGGTCTTGCCCCATCCATCCATCCTGGAAAGAGTGTTGCTGCTCTCACAGGTTGCCACATTCACTGCTTTGATCTCAGGCTGCAGTTTCTGGGAGCCTTTAGCAGACTCTTCTGGTATACTCCTGTGTGTTGCATCTTCGCTTCACCTTTTTCATAATAATTCTTGAAGTTTATTTAGTGGTGTATTGAAGACATCAGAATGTCTTTCCCTGACACTTTTTATTCAAGCTCAGGAGATTACCTTATGCAATAGTAACGCTTGCAGGTCTTGTTCCAGAAGCAACTATGCTCATATGTATCAGTATGGTCAGAGGAATAAACCTGATTTTTTTGTTCAATCAGAGTTTAGTAAAATTGAATTCACTTTATTTGTCCACTCAGTGGTGTGTGGTTGAAAAGAAATTCCCCAGGGAAGAATCTCTGTGTGCTTTTGAGCCAATTCCATTATTTTCTGTATAATCATTGCTGTCTGAGAGCTTAGATGTCTAACTAAAAAAAGTTATAAGGCAAGTTCTTGAATTTACACAGTTTGCATAAGGAGGCGTGAAATATGAAATATAGATTCACCATTTCTTTTATTGCAGTGGGGTGATGATTTACAAGGGACATTACCTGCTTGGAAATGAATATTTTTCAGCCACTAAGGGCCTCAGGATATAAACTTGTCCCTGTGAAAGTAGAAGGGGAAAGGAGATGCCCAAATTATTTTCTTTTCCCCCTCCATGCAGGAGAAACTGCCAAACATATAAACAGCAGCATGGGATTGTTGGAGTTACTTGTACTTGGCATACTCTGAAAGGGGTTTGTTCACATTTGCAAAGCAAAAACAGAAATCTGGAAGGCTGAAACAGAAAATGACCAACTGCAACCAAAGCATTTGCTGCCTGTTTGTTCTGAATGTGCAATTGGCCTTGGTCTTTTAATTATAATCCGTAGAGATGGCTCTGTTCCCTACCCACCCTTGGGCTTCCAGGAGCACTGAGTGCTTAGGGCTTGGGCTGTTAATGCTATAATTGAAACAGCTGCTCTGCTTTCTAAGTACTTTATTCATTCACCTTCTGAAATGTTGATGGATCTGTGGCATGTTCCGGGCCTTTTCTGTAGATATGAATCTCAAACACAGCCACTTGCTAGATAGAACCACTGAAGAGCATTTGCCACAGCTTTTAGTGTGCTGTCTCAGTTTTCAAAGAGGGAAGAAAATGGGAGGAGGTGATAAGAAGGCTGCTCCGAGGCCATAGTGGTCTTTGGACTAAACTCACTTTACCTACAAGACCAGATGTTCTAATTCTCTATTATTCTCAATGACTTAAACTGAAAGTGAATGTAAAATATTACTAGGCCAAAAGGTCATTATTTTTACATTCTGCACTGATTTTTAAATTAGCTCACACAGAGAAGTGCCCTTGGAATTGTGCTGTAAATGAGCAGAGAATGAGGAGGGCCTGGCACTAATTCACCCCAGGCCAGGGGTTATTCTGCAGCCCCTCCTTTCTCTCTTGCCTTGGGACAGAAGTGACCAGGCTAAGTTTCTGCTGAAGTTCTTGATAAAATTTGAAGACTTCATGCAGCCAATAGAATCTGAAGCATACCTATGGCCTTTCTCTGTATACCTTCCTTTACCCACCGTTTTTCCTTATCCTTGCATTCGGCTCAGTTCTGAACTGCTATCTGGGAAAGGAGAGTTTAGTCATCATGTCAGATGAATTCCACTTAATTAGTGGAAAGTCATCCCAGTGTGGGCTAATGGCAAAGCTGGTATGAAGCTGAGAGTGGCATACTGAATATATGGATAGATTCAGTAGGGCTGGGGCAGAAATGGGGTTATAGACTAAAGCACAATCATCTGACTGCTCTGATGGAGCTTTAACATAATTTCATCTTCCATCAGCCTCCATCAGCCTTCCATCTTCTCAGCATATCCTATGGACTGAGGCAACTTTAACCTCCTGGTGACCAGAATTCTGTGTATCCTGAGGCAATTTACCCAAGCAAAAAGGGTGCAGGAGCATTTGGATTTGGACTCTTTAATTCCTCGGGAGCTGATTCACCCAAGAACAAGATGAAACTGCATAAAATCTTTGAGCTAGGCAGAGGTAGGGGCTGCTGTGGTCCATAGCTTGGTTTTTATTGAACGGTATTGATTGTTCTTGGTGGATATGGAGCCTGAGAGCTTTGTGGTTATGCCTGTTAGGGAAAATTAGAGGTTATTGTGGGATTTTGAGAGTCAATAAAACTAAATTTTGATGAAAAAGGCAAAATCCTACTTTGAAGTAGGCAACCCATGTAGAAAAGTAGTGAGGGAGGAAAAAGTGGAAATTTTACTGTATTTCCTGCAGAACTTACTGTAAGCCTGCAGAACTTGGATTATGGTTATATTCTGTGCAGGAGAGGAAAAACAGAGAGAAAATAATTCCAGAAAAAAGTACATTGAAAAATCCTCTTGATGTGGCATAGAAACAGATAATTAATGTTAAGAAATTCAGTTTTGCTGTTGCTCCCTAATTTTTGCTACCCATAGGTGACCTGACAATATGTACCCTTGCATGTGGATATTTTGCATACCTGCAGCCTTATTTGTCTGAAGTGCTCAAGGGTTGTTGCAGGTTCACACAGAAAATATCCTTTTTGTTCAGAGTTTAATTTACATGTTATATTGAAAACAGGGTTTAAGTCAGAGGGTAGGAATAGTGCCTGAATTTGTT
This sequence comes from Parus major, assembly GCF_001522545.3. NCBI lineage: Eukaryota > Metazoa > Chordata > Aves > Passeriformes > Paridae > Parus > Parus major. The sequence continues at coordinate 14,915,742 of NC_031770.1, read as the reverse complement.
CGGCCTTTAGCACTGAGCTGGGTATTAACTTAATCAAGCCTTACAATACCCTCAGGCACCAAGAATACCTTTTTATACCAATGTTCATAGAAATGTCACAGTGTTTCTAAAGTCACACTGAAATATCATGGCAAGGACCTTTTTCCTCATTTTTGCCCTGTGAGGGAATTGTGGAATGATTTTCTTTCCAGCCTTTGCCCAATATAAGCAAGCTTGTAAGTATGACTTAGTCTTTGAGGCGAAGAGCACATTTCTGTGCTTCTGAGATTTCCAGGATGCTGCAGTGCATGGTCTTCTTCCGAGAAGGGTGTCTAAAGGCAAGAGCTATCCCAGAAAACATTATTGAATTGCCATTCCTGATGTTGTTAGAAAAAAGTACTACTTGAATTTGATAAACAACTTAATGCAATATTGAGATGAACAGCATTGTCAGGACTGCTATTTTGGGAATGCATGAAAAGGCCCCTAGGTATTTTATTTATCAGTAAATATTAAAGACAGTCATCATGTTTTCATGTGTTTTTAAAATCACTGCTCAAAAACACCTTCAATTTCATAATGTGCTTTACGGTTTAGGAACCTTTTTATTTGATTGTGAGGAGCCAGTATATTATACTGGAACATCTTGTGGAGTCTGTTTTCTATGTGTGTTTCTTATCAAGACTTTTCTTATTTATGCTCAAAGGAAGTGTGTGTGCCAAATGTTGAGACTAACAGGCAAATGTATGCTGAGCTAAATAAAACATCTCCATGCTTCAGGTTCTGGGAAGCTGAGACAGTGTCTTAAACTCGTATCTGCAGACAGTGGCAGATGCAGTTGGCTGCTCCTGACTTCCCTCCTGGATGTTCAGCGTGGCTTGCTCCGGTTCTGTTTCAGAAATACCTAATGCTAAATGCAGGAGATTTAGATCAGTGGGACAGGAACAGTCTCACCATGTGTGGAAAAACTAGACTTGACTGTTGGTAGTGTTTTTGGACCAGCAGAAGTTACTGGTGTATATATTGCAAACATGATAAGATGGGGTAGACATTGTCAGTGCTGGACATTGCTGTGACTGCTGCCGTGTTGAAAGCTGTGCAAACCTCAGTTTGGTGGCATTTCTGTCTCTTTAAAGTTGACATTTCAGTTGTTATGTGGTATGATCTGTCTGACTTCTGAAGTGTCATTTGCTCTGAAGAGCGGACACTGGCCTCCCAAGTTCCTTATCTTTAAAAAGGACACTGACAAAGTGACTGTTTTAGTCACTCTCTCTTTTATTTTAACTTCCTTCTCCATTCAAAATTGATTCATACAATTCAAAGGCCTCTTCCTCAACAGGGTAACAATACCTGCTTCATAAGGGGTAATGGACAAAACCTTTCTGCATTCCAAGTCTCATATTTCCTGATTCACATCCTTCCTAATGATGCATTTCTTTCCAATGACTGTGTTTGAAGGAAGCGAATTGGAAGAGGAAGTTTTCCATCAGTAAATGCATCTTTTTTTGTCACACCTGCAATTTCATGTTGCCCCTCACAGTGCTTGTGCATAGATATCCTCGGTATTGTTATATGGGAAACATTTCACTTCTCCTTGTTCTGCATCATGTTTTATTTTTATTTATTTATCTATTTTGCATCTCATACGGCACGTGCTCTTCCCAGTGCAACCATATGCTACTTTTGTGCTGCAGGCAAAGACTGGAAACAGCTGAAGTTGTGGGAAAGGTGGTATTTGCTGAGGATTATCTGCCGGCCTTTTTTGTTTCTGGGAATCTCTAATACCCAGCCAGGCTATTTTTTTCTTTCTAACCAAACAGCTTTTTATAGGGTTTGACCTGATGAAACGGGTTTTAGGAGCCTCTTAGACTGTCTTGTAGTGGGAGGGAATGGCTGGAGTAGATGGTCTGTAAATCCTTCTGAGCCTAATGATTCAAACAGTTCTTCATCTAGTCTTTAATCTTTCTTCAGCTGTATTGATATCTGATTTTTCAAGTCTAGGTTATTACAGCTGCTAGATATTCGTAAAGGATACACAGTTAAACACAGCTCTTCTCTTAAGTAAAATCTTCTCTCTCACTCACTCTTTGAACCTAACTTTGAACCTAAAATCTTTCATGGCTTTATTTCCACTAGATAGGTGGGTGAGCAGATACAGTATTCCTACTTCCCTTTACTTTGCCATGAAAAGCCATTGGTGAGTGTAATGAGGAGGTAAAAATCCTGGTTTAATTGGTCTCCCAGACACAGATGTTGAAAACTAAATCATTTCAGAGTATTTTTCCACTACTCTTCCTTTTGAAAAGACATTCTGTCTTTTGGAAGCCTTGACTATATTTGCCTGTAATTAGGATTAGATTGTTTTACTTTCAATATTTAAATAAAAAATGAAAACTACTTTTTTGGCACACCTGAGCAATGTTGTACATTGTGTTGAAAGGATGGAGTTTCCTTCTGATCCTCAAAGACAATTAAGTTACTCCCTGAAGCATGAAATTTAATTACCCTCATCAGAAGCAGCATGATGCAGTGGATTAGGACGTAGGAATAAGAATGAGAAACTTTTATCTCTGATCCTAGGTCTGTCTAGCTGCTGACTAAATGAACCACATAACCTTGCTGTGCCTCCCTTCCACCCACCTGAAAAATGAGGTGTTTGATTTCTTTGCTAAGATGCTGTGAGGTCTGTATAACCACCTAAAGATATCATGGTTTGTATGAATGCTCAGTGTTCCTGGGATTGCCTGGGCTTACATGTTGCAGCTTGGTTTCATACAATGAAATTTCATTTTTTGGCAGCGTTAGTTTTGTTAAAGCAGGTGTAATGAAGCTGATATGAAACAGGGAGAGGGATACAAGAGGAGGAGGCACTAAAGAGCCACTGTGCACCAGAAAAGTCTGCAGAGCTATTATTTTCACATGTTTTGGTGCTACATCTTAGATGTGATAACTAATTTTAGCATCCCAGGAGTTCCTCTATGTACTGCTCAAGAGGCAGAAGAAAGTTCCATTGTGCATAGTTTAACTGGGGAATGTAAAGAACAGTTCAGGGCTAGATGGACACATTCCTCTGAGCAAGTTGTTGAGCTCTACTGTACTTGCAATTGCAGAAGTCTCTCACTGGAGTGATTAGCCATGTCATGTCCATGGGGAGCTCACACAAAAAGCATCAGAACTGTTTATTGGATGTGATGAAGTAGCTAATTAAAATAACTGGTTCTGTCATTTAAAAAATCAACAATGCTTTCTCATGTCTCAACCACTCTTGTACAATAGCGTTTTTATTTGATGAGTTTTTCCAACATGTCTGGAGCACTAAGTTTACATTTTGGAATAGTCAGTAACAAAAATTATCCTGTAAAAAACTTGGATTACTCATTCCACAGACTTTTTGAAAATATTAGCTGAATTAATAATAGCCCTGCCATTTATTTAGTGGGTTACCTTCCAGGGGAAAGTTGATTACTCTCTTGGAAAGAGGTTTGCTCTCCACCATACAGCATAAATTCATCGTCTGACTTTGAATCCCTCTGCAGTTCCTCTGCTCTTTGTTCCAGGGCTGAGTCAGTATTAAATTCCATTAAAAGTTTCTCATTTGTAAGCACAAGAATAGGGTTTAATTGTGAGTGGGCAGCTCTTCAGCCAGTTACCTTTTCAGCTCATCACAGAGCTCAAATATAAGTCTTCACATTTTCAGAGCATGGAGTTTCTTTAAACAGGTTAGGAAGGCAAAATCTTTGTAACAGTGATTTTTCTAAGAGACATTCAGGAAAGCAATTAAAAAATAATATTTTAACTCTGTGGAAGTTAACATGGACAGATTCTTTTTCTGTAGGTTCTATCTTCTGCCATTTAAGAAGTTTTTTTCCCATGTAGAGTGTTTTACCATGTGCTGTGGTTGTGTAGCAAGCTCTCTGCACAGGAGAAGAAACAAACTGTAGTGGCTTAATTGCAAACTTCCATTGTTGTCCAGGAATAAGTAGAACATGAAAAAAAGTATCCTTCATGGGCAACTTGTGTTTCACTGAAGCCTAAAGCAGTTTCTTCCATATTGCAATATCTTCCCAGCTGTACAATTCTCAGTAGAGCAGCTGTAAAAAGGAGCCCAACACTGCAATTCTAGAAAGAGGGTAGACTTAACTTCCTTCCCACCACTCATGAGGAGGGGATATCATTGCATTTTGGAGTAAAAAATCTTGTTGGTCTTCTGCTCTAGGCAAGGTAATTACTCAATGTCTGACTTAGTGGTCAAATCAAGCACAATTACAGCTTATTTTCTTGGAGGGCGGTGACAGTGGTTTTAGTTTCATCTTTAAAGCACTAAAAGAGTATTAGGAAAGAAAATAACTGCATTTTTTTAAAATTTTGTTTTTTAATGGCAAAACCTTTGTGAAAACATCTTCTAAAGGCATTCTGGGGAAAGGGAGGGGAAGCATTCTCAAAACCACTCACAGGGATGTTAAAGGTCTGATCCAATGACACTAAGAAAGGTCTCAACTGTATTTAACCTACCAGTTACATCTTGCTTATGCAAAAGGCCAAAGAAAAGGGTAGAAAGACAATCAGCATTAAATCAATAGAGGAAAATAGATAACATTTTCTCTTAAAAAGTCATGTTTTACCATTTTTCTTGCTCTTATAAAGCAAAATTATCAATGAGCAGTGGAATTAACTTTGCAAACTTTGTGTTGCACATCAAGAGTCTCATCCTTTAATGCTAAATAATGTCTTGCACTATTGTACAGTATTTTTATTTGTTGCCGTTTTTCAAGACTATATCATCATGCTTCAAAATATGGACCTGGTGTCATTTAAGTCATTTTAAGGTCAGTAAATTGAAATTACTTTAAAGTTGATAATTAAAAATAACTACAAGACAATATATTATATTGTTTGAATTAATGAAAAAAGTGTTTACCTATAGGTTTATTTATATAGGTTATATAAATACTTTATACCTTATAGGTTTATTTGTAGTTTTTATATATTTTATTATAGGCTAAAATAACCTATAGGTTATTAACATATAAACCTATAAAATAACCTATAGGTTATTTTGCTTTTAGTCCTCTGTCTCTATAAATTTTATTGGCATTCTTTTGAAAACCTTTTTTTCATTTTCTTTTGGCTGGAGCTTGAAAAGGTCTAATCTGGTTCTTCCTATTTGCAGTGCCCATTAATTGTTGAAGCAAAGGAAAGTCTGAAGCATTATGGAGGCAAGATTAAAACATATTATAAACTTCTGCATAATTATGCAGGGGCATGCAGGATGAAAAAAAGTTATGTTCTTTACCCTATTTTTCCACTAAAGAGAAAAAATTCTCTTTTGGGCTCCTAGCACTAATTTTAATTCCACTCTTAACTAGGTTTCATTCTCAAAAATCAGCTGCTAATATTTTCGCTGCTGTGGGCAGATTTTGATGTGAAATACCCTGACATAGCTGCTATTATTTCTATTTAATTTCGTAATTCCCGAAAGTTTGCAGAACCTTTTACCAAAAAGATAAAATCAAAGCCTTTGCTAAGATGCACTGCATTTTCCTCACAGCCATACCATGATAAGTGCTGGTAGCAACAGGACTATTTTAGATGAGAGCCTGGACCTGAAGAAATAAAGTGATACTGTCACTCAATCTAGCTGTGAGGAGTCTGTTAAGTTCCACAATTTTTGTTCTGGGAAAGTGGAGATGAGAGAATAGAATACAGCTTGAATTCATGGAACTTTTTCCTCAAGGAGAGGAGAGAGTTGGAAGTTCCTGCATTCCCTCAGCCTACTATTAATTGTTGGGAGTACATGAGCTGATTCATGACTCTTGGAGGGCCCATGCAGCTCTTCATTCCCCACAACACAGTTCAAGTGCAGTTAGCCCTGATTTATTAGGATTTTAGCATTGGTTCTTTAGGGTTTTTTGCTAATAATTTCCATATTTTTCTTGTAAATTGAAGACTTGCTTTCAAATTTTCTCTAAAAGTGAGAAAGCAGTGGGTCTGTCAAAGCTAGGACAGTATTTTGGGTGAAACTTAGCTCCTGCCTTTGGGCCAGTGCAAACTGCACTCCACTGAAGACACATAGGTGGTGACACAGGTGGCAGCATAGGTGTCAGGCTGGCTGACAGCACAGAAATTAATTCTACCTTCCAGAATTAGCTGGAAGTCTGGGGAATGATCACAAAGATGATTGCTGTACATGGGATGTCAAAACCCGAGTCCCAAAGCTTGCTGCAATCAAGCATTTTGAAACCTCTCTTTAATAGGATAAAAGAGTATGTGAGTGTTAATTGGATTCAAAATCATTTAGCCATGAAGGCAGACAAATGCAGGATTGCAAGTATTCCGGCTTGAGACTTTACTTGAGAGTTCTACCACTTCTTTTTTTTAATGCACTGCCTCTAAGAGATCATCCTGACTTGCACTTGCAATTAATCAGTGTTGGCATTACCCAGAGGAGCATGCAAAATGGCATCCAAAGCATTAGTATATCGATTAGAATTAATCAGGAAAGTGTTCCTTCTGAAGCTACATGCTGCATGAACAACCAGAGTGTCTAAACTACCTCTCAAGTTTCCATGACAACTGGATTGTGGCTTCTGAAACCTAGAGCCTGGCCAACTGAGCCATGGATGGGGGGCTTAAGTAAAGCTAGGTTACAGAGAAGTACTTTGGCTTGCTTGACATTTAGCACCTCATACTTGCAGGGCTGGGAGAGGCCAAAGGTTGTCTCTAGCACATCTTCACATTAAGGACTGAGTATGATAAAGGCATTTGAAAATTTAGCACTTGCTGTCCTGTGTAAACCTGGGCTCAGGTTCTGTCAGCAGCATTTTCTGCTTTGGAGAAGAGCCTTCTGAGAGAAACTCTGAGTGTTGCCCAGGCTTTCTATAAGCAACTAATTATTTCTAGGTGACATATCCAGTCTGAACTTCTCTAAAATCTGAAAATATTTGTTTCTAGGATTTTGGGTTACTCTGTCACTGAAGACCACAACGTTACTAGATTCTGTCTAAACTGATGTATATTGCAGATTATAGATATCTGAGCCAATTTCTTTCTTACTGCAGCTTCAGTGAAAGACCTGATGGATCTGACTTGTAACAAGACATTGAGCAGTACCTAAACAGTACAACATTGTTAGTGTGTTGCTTTGCAGCATAAAGGTTTGAATTAAAATGTTAAACTGCAGATTTTTTTATTGCTTGAGGCAGTATCCAGAGAGATTATCACGGTTATTATGGTCACTGTTGTGGTAGAAATAGGCCATGACGTTGAAGGCTGTGTGATGATAGCTCTGGGTGCAATAAGTGATGCCTTTATCCTTGCAGTTGTCAGCTTACTGGGCTGATTTATCACTCTGTAGAGTGCTTGGAGGTCATGCAGAGGATAACAGGAGTAATCTGTTACCTGCTGTTGTTTGCTTTTGGGGCCTATGTTTCACAAATGCAGAATGGCTGAGGTTGGAAGGAACCACTGAGATTGAGTAGTCCAACTTCCCTTCTTGATGTAGGGTGAGCTAAAGCATGTTACTCAGACCTATATCCACTCCCACTTTAAATATCTATAAACACAGATTCCACAGGTTTCTGGGAAATTTGTTCCAGAATTCAGTCACCCTTAAAGCAAGTAAGCTTTCTCTTGTGTTTGAATGAATTTTCTGGTCTTACAGTCCAAGAAAAGTGCCTTCTGCCTTTCTGTTGTCCTTTCATTGGATACCCCTGTCCAAATCTGTCTCCTTTTCATTCACCCACAACATATCAACACTGATAAGATCCTTCTCCAGGCTAAGCAATCCCAATTGTCTCAGCCTCCTCTTGTATGTCAGATGCTTCAGTCCCTAAATCATCTCTGTGGCTATTTTCTGGGCTCACTTCTGTAAGTCTTGTGCTGCAAAGTGCTGCACTGGACCCGGTCCTCCAGAAGTGTCTCTCCAGTGCCGAACAGTGAGGAAGAATTGCCCCTTTGATCTGTGGTTCCCAGTGCAGCCTGAAAAACTATTGGCCTTTCTTGTCACTGGGGACACATTTCTAGCTTAGCCTCAGTATTTTGTACATCAGGACCCACAGGTTGTCTTCTGCAAAGCCACTTTCTGGCCTGTGCTCCAGCACAGCATGAGGTTGTTCCTCTGCAGACACAGTGCTTTTTTCTTTTTCTTGAACTTCATGAGGTTCCCATTGAGCCAAATTTCCAGCCTGTCAAGACCTCTCTCCGTGGCAGCCCAACTGTCCTGTGTATCAAGTGCTTCTGCCAGTCTTGCTGGATGCTTGTTGATAGTGCAGCCTGTCCCATGATCCAGACCATTAGTGAAGACAGAAAACACTATAAAAGCAGAGGTGTACCCCAAGTGACTGGCTCACAGCTGGACTTGGTACATTGATGATATCCCTCCAAGCCAGTCCACCTCACTGCCCACTCACAGTCTGTGCTTCCATCAGTCAGCCACCATGGGATAGGAGACAGTACTGGAAACCTTACCAAAGCAAAGATAAGCAACATTATATCAAAATAAGGATAGCATCCACTGCTCTCCTCCTCAAGCAAGCCTATCATCTCAGCACAGAAACCTGTCAGGTTGGTGAAGTATGACTCCAGTATGAGGCAGTTCCATACAGAGTGTTTCCCCATCTCTCCCAAAAGATGACTGAAGTAGTTTTCTGTTACCTTGCTATAAAATGCTTTCTAAAATCAGATTCATAACATGTAGGCCACTGATAGAAATTTAATAAAGCTACTACAAATTAACATCTAATACATATTGGTTACGCTGAAGTAGATCTTGCTGATCCTGCTGCCAGACAGCCTATATATAGTGCAGGATGTGCAAATGAGTATGGGTCTCTGTAATACACTGTGTTGCATAGAAGGTCTGCAGGGCAGAGTCCCAAATCTGCCACAGAATGATGGCAGAACTGATTCCTATCCAAATTTGCCCACAGGTGCCTCTGCTGACCCTGGAGCTATTTTTAGTATCCCTGATAAAGCCACCAATTGATGCCATCTTTGTCTCCAAATTAAGAGGCTGATACTTGTTATTTTTTCATATAAATATCTGAATCTCAAGCAACATATTGTAGGAATTTGTACAGGAAAGTTTGAATATATTTTGTAATGAATCTGGTCTTGAGTGAGTCTGCCTTTTCCAGTCTTGTGTTGTGGTGATATAAAACACCTGCTTGGCAACAGCTCTGGGAGTTAATAAAGTTTCTGTGGTAAACTATGAGAGGCCTGAGAATCTCAAACTAAAGTTATTGCACCAGTAACTCAAAAAAGCAATTCCTAAAACTCCTGGCACATTTATCCAGAGGGTTAGCAGTAGCACAGAAATGGAAATCATTGTTGAGAGCCACCGCGTACTTGGAATTAAAATCCATCACTCTTCTGAAGCTGAGGAAAACAATTTTCATGACATACAGATGCTTTGGTATTTCATAATCAAAATTAATCTAGGGTTGGTTTTGGTTCTATTTGTAGGGAAATTCGTATCCTCTAATCCTTATAATATACCTAAGTTGAGATGACATCAGAAGAAATAACTCACACAGAAGCTAGGCATTTAAAATACTCTCAATGCTTTGTTCTATTTAATTTCAACAAAAGCAGATTTATCTCTTGGGGGAGTGGGATAGAAAAAGAGCAAGGATGCAAACATCCTCCTCTCAAGTGGGAGCCTAAAGCACAGAAGGTGGAAAATGAGATGTGAAAATGAAAATAATTGTAAATAAAAAATGAAATTTAGCAGTTTATTTTCACTCTCCTCAATGGAGAAAGAGGGAGGAAGGCACCTAGTAAATCATTAAAAAGCTGCATTTGCTTTTCTGAGTTGCACATTGAACTGCAATAGCTGCCAAAGCAGGGTCCTTCTGCAGCCCTTGCTTAGGAATTTTCTTTAGGTCCTTCTTGTACCTGCCAGCAGCTTCCTTGCCTGCTGGGAGTTTTGTTTAGTTCAGTGGGACATAATGATACCACTTTTTCCCTGAGGAGATAAGCAACATATCTGCCCCTGGAACCAAGGAAAGTCTCCTAGCTTTTGTCACAGTGTAGGGTCTGCAGTTTGGCATTGATCCATGCTCCTAAGAGGCACAAATGGTGGTCCATTGGTGCAAAAGTCACACACACAGGTTGTTATATTTCCTTTCCAGGAGGGTGTCTTAACTTCATAACATTCACGTTTTGGCATGCTTCTGGAGAAAGAGATGCCAGATAAACTGTGTAACTTCTTGTGCTCAGAGGATGTGTTCCTGAGGGTTTGCTTCCCTGAAAAAATGTGTTCTTTTTCACAGCTCACGTTCAAGCACAAACCCAGTGAGGTGATGGGGACACTTACTTGACAAGGAAATCTTTTTGTAAGAGCACTAAAAAATGTGAGGTTTTGTCAAAGGGCAATGAAAAATTTCTGACAACTAGAAGTATTTAAAGTCTTTCTCTAAAATGCCTAATATTGGTGTTTAAAAACTTAAGGAAACACAATAAGTTTTTGTTCTCATCTTTCAATAGTTACAGCTGGAGCTGTATTTCCTAACAGGCTTTGTTAGGCCCTGTTGGTTTGTTAGACTCCAGCTGACCACTTACAGTATACTACAAAGAGACTTTTTCCTTGGTGCTGAATTCCTCCTGTAATAGAAATGTGAAAAAATGAATTAGTAGTGGCTGAGTGGCTTTACAGAATCTCTTGTCTCTGATCACATTTATGGTTAGTGAGCAGTTCCTGATAAACTGGAGTGAGACAGGGGATGGGATCCATATCACTGCTGAGGTAACACATGCCTCTTGGGAAAGCACCCCTTCACAAATGGTGTCAAATGGTTTTACTGGCAGCCTGTGCCCAAGGATGAAAAGGGAGATGGGCCCCAGGCCATGTTATTGTACAAGTATTTAATTCCTCAACATTTTCCTTGCAGAATTCCAGTATAGTGGCAAAAAGATAGATACTTGTATTTTTACTGTCTACCTTTAGACATATCTTGCAGGATACAGAATTGGAATCAGGGGTCTAGGAATAGTTCTTGTGATCTCTGGCTGGAAGTTATTTCAGGTAAAGCAGGAGACCCAGCTGATCAGAGAGGAGGAGGTGGACAGTAAAGACAGCCAAGATTGATGTCTTCTAGCATCTCAGGGAATAAACTAATCTTATGCAGGCTTTTTGTTCTCATTTACTCTTGGAAAAAAACAGACTAAGTTGAAACACTCTTGTAATATGGCTGTTAATATCCAGGGCTGCTAATTCACTTCCTTGATTTACTTGCTGGGAATTTTTGTCATTTGGGAGGGAGGTAAGTAGGAAAAGGGGGACAGGAAGTGGAGGAGGAGAAATGGCATATTTTAGATGTGGCGCTTCGTGCACAGGGAGATGTTCCGGCCAACTGCTTTAGAGGCAAAACGCGTTACCTCAACCAGTGATGCAGTGCTGGGAATTAGTTATTGTACAGCCCTGGAGACTGTCTTATTTCCTGAGTGACTAAGAGGCTTTTTGGTGAAACTCAGGAATGATATTTAAAGGGGGTGTGCATGTGCGCTACAGATTTCACAGCTTGCTTTGCACGGAGAGTTAGGCTTCCTTCAAACAGCAGGCAGACATCTGGGGGCACACAAGTGTGACAGAAGAGAGCAATAAGCTACTGTTTAGTTGGGTTTCCACATCGTAGCGGGGTGGAAATCTTGGTGCTTAGAATCTTGCTTTTGCAAAATCCATGGCAGGGAAAGGCCCTGACCATGAGGCACTGTGGGGGAAGTAAGGACTGGGGTAGGAGGCACAGTGTGACCAGCCATAAGCGGAGCTGCTCGTTTGGGGGATTTGGTCCTTGTAAAGTAGCCTTTCTTACAGCTCTTCTCCTTTGTTCTTTCCTCTTGCTGTATGATGAGACCAGATGGGTGTTGCTCCAAAGGAGAGTTGGACACCTGGAGAAACCCTTTCGGATCTCACTGGAGTATATTCCTAATGGGAACAAGAGCGTGGCGGCAGTGGATTCCTTTGCCATGAAGAACTGCAGTTCAGGTAACAGAGTATTTTATTGTTTCTAGCTCATAGTGCTTTGATGCCTTTTTGGAGAGAAGCACGATTTCTGACTGCTGCAGACACCACAGAAGGAAAGGTTCTTGTCAAATAAATATTTTAAATTTTAAAAAAATAAAATAGGGTCCCTCTCAGGGAAGAATCTTTTTTCAATGTTGCATTAAAATTTATTTTAAAAAGTTAAAAACAAGTTTGTTGTTTTGTTTTGGGGTTTTTTTTCCCCATTTGGAAAGAATAGCTATGAAAATTTAATTTTGGGAGAAAAGAAGCAGTATTCATCCTGGCTTGCCAGATGCGTATCCTGACAACTTCACTTTTCTGAAGCAGAAAGTAGAACAGATGAGGGTTCCTAGACAGACATCTTGCAAGCCATCTTTTTTTATGTTCATGGTTACAAATTTCAGAGTTGTTTTTTAAACAACTGTGGAAAACTTGATTCTAATAAAGTATGCCTTTCTCTGGCAAAGTACCAAAGCAGTTATTGCTGAGCAGCCCCTAATAGCTCCATGTAATGTGTGGAATTTTAATAATGGGCAACCTAAATGGGGGTTACTTTTTTAAATACAAGCTATGTAATCAATCCAAGTATGTAAATTCAGTGCTCTGTGCCAGAAGCAGCTGCATATTAGTTCTACCAGTTTTATGGACTCTGTGAATCATACTGAAATCTTTAGGTGGCATGTCAGTGAAGAATATTACTACTTATAGCTCTTAACACATTACTTTTTGTCCATTTTATTTATTTGGAGTAGTGCTGAGTTGAGCTGCATGTCCTTCTTTTCAACCTCTCTAGGACAGGGAAATGTGCTGCAGAACATACATTATTTTGGTCATTTACCTTGCTCTCCACAAAGGCCAGTTGTATTAAAGGATTTATTGCACTGTTTGTACATAAAGGTGCTCTCTAAGCTCCAACAAGGAGCAGCCTGACATTGTGCTGGAAGCAAAGGCATGTTCAGACAGCAGGTGCCTGTTGTGCTGCTGGTGTTAAGGACACAAGTAATCCATGGTGCTTTGGGAATTCAGTGCAGCAGACTGCGGGCACAGGAACTCCTCCTGGGAGCACTCAAGGGCGAGCCGGAGGTGCCGGACTGTGAGTTCTTACCGATACCAGGCACTGCTGTGCAGATGACAGATGTCAAGTGCTGAGGCCATTAAGAGACATTCTGAGCAAAAGAAGGAACAAATCTCCCATTTTGCCTGCAGGTTTGTAGCAAACAGCTACTCCTCTGCCCTGCTTATAGGACACAGTGTAAGAACAATACCACCAGAGAGCAAAACCACTTGTTCTCTTATTTTCAGTTGGTTTAGGTCACTAAGCCTTTTGTGCACAGCTGAAGATGTGACAGTGTACTTTTGCAAGCAAAGAGGTGGTGATGAGCAGCTGAGGGTGACACCTTAAGCTTGGAGAAAATAGGGAAAGCAATAAGAAAAGATTAATCTAAATCTAATTTTTCTGCAGCTGTTTGAAGCCTTTGGGCAGCTTAGCTACTTGGATACTTTAATGCCACTGAAGCACAGAAAACATGGGTGAATTTGAGAAAGAAACATCTGAGAAATAGAAACCGATTTTTCTAAGCCTTTTGAAGACCATAAACACAATTTAAAAATAAATTAAGGCGTGCACACAATCTTAGGAAGTTAGACTACCATTTCCATAGGTGCAGATATAGAAGGAATCACAGAATATGCTGAGCTGGAAGGTGCCCATGAGGATCACTCAACCCAAATCCCAGCCCTACACAGAATACCCCAAGGGTCACACCATGTGCCTGAGAGCATTGTCCAAACCCTTCTTGAGCTCTGTCAGCCTTGGTGCTGTGACACTGCCCTGGGGAGCCTGCTCCAGTGCCCAGACACCCTCTGGGTGAAGAACAACAAGGGCTTGAAGAAGGTTGAAGCTTGTGGTTGGAATTTGCTTTTGCATGTTGGTGATTCTATATTTATTTTATTTTGAGTTCTTTAATCATAGAAAAGATTTTGCATAGAAAAAAAATCATCTGAACTGAAAAAAATAACAGTTTATATGGGATTGAATGGGAAATTAAAATTAAAAACTTAAGTAGATTCTGATGCTGATAAAATTTGAATTTTTGCAAAATTCAAAATTTAAAAATTCTAGTTGTCACTTGAATAGCTTCATGTTTACCCATTCCCATAATAGAAGGAAAGCTCTTACAGCTTTGTCTCAACCTTAGGATTCAAGTCTGGTCCAAGAGCCCCTACAGTCAATACAAAGACTGCTTGTACTTCTATAGGTTTTTTCTCAGGACAACTAACAGGTAGCATTGCCTGGAATGCTACAACCAATTGACTTTCAATTACTGACTTAAATGTGAAGCAAATTGTGTTTGTCAGTGTGTAAACCCCAAGCTATTGATTGCCTAATTCTCTTTCTTACAACTTACTATTTAAATAAATGTAGTAGCCAAAGCAAAAAAAAAAAGTTGCAGAGAAGTAATACATTAATTTAATAACACCAGTTAAGAAATGGTTACTTATACAAGTAAAGTAATTGGTACAGTGGCATTTTATAGTTGATGGTAATTTCTAGTAATAAAAATAGAGTTCATTTCCTAAGTAATGTATTGACTTATTTATGATATTTAATGGGTTTCTTACTGATTTTTTTATTGCAGTTGTAAATTAATTAATTTGCTAAGTTATTTCCAAAAGTCTTAATTAAAGCACTTATTAGTAGGCACAAGTAAATGACAAGGCATTGTTTTACTTAGCAGTGTTCAATTTACCAATTCTAAGTAAATTTTTACCTAAGGGGCGTGGAGACCAAATGCTTCTGAAATGTCTTCAAGGTTTAATGATGCTCCAGGGCTGTTAAAAGCAGTTATTTCAGACACTCAGCCTGTCCAAGAGGAAGCACTTAGCTTTCAAGTTTTCAAGCTCAGTAAGCAACATAAAACCATTTATTTTGGAGAGGGGAGAGACTATGTGTTGTTGATTAAGTTAATGCTCCTGTCCACTCAGCAATAGCCTTTTTTCAGTAGATACTGAAAGCACACAGAAACACACATTACCTTCCGAGCTGGTAGGCAGCGAGTTCTGTAATGATCTGATGGCTGTAATATGTATGCAAATTTCTGAAAGTTGGAGTTAAGGTTGTACTAAAGGCAAAATCCTTGATCTAAAGCACAGGACCTCTCAGGAAAGGAAAAATTCTGAAGATCAGGAGGTGATTTTACTGAAAAAAGAGATAGCAAAGGAAGAGTAAAAATACAGCCTTACAATGCGTCTGAAGAAATATGACCAACTGCCAGTTAGAATTTTTCATGATTCCCCTTGATAAATATTCTACCAACAGATTTATGGATCAGCTGCAGGAGATCAATAAGGGCTTTCTCCAGACAGGATTGCTTATGCATCTGAATCATTACTACAATGATATTTCTGTGCATTCGGACAAAACCTGGATATGTATCATTTCAGTTTTCCCACACACTCTCTTTTTTGCAGTTTGTCTTATAAATTAATTCGATGACAGGATGTTGTGGTTAACTGAACTTAATGAAATACCAGTGAGCCCCTTTTCAAAATGAATTCTTGATGCTTCCTACTGGAAAACTGCCTAGAAAAGTTAACCTCTTCCCAACAGAAAACTGAGATTATATCAGCATATGAGATTCACAGAACAGGCCAGGTTGGAAGGAACCTCAAAAGAGAATCTGGCACAACCTTTCATGTGAAAGGGAGTCTAGGTGAGATTATCTAGAACCCTGACCAGCTGCATCTTGAAAACCTCCAGGGACTACCACACCCTGCCCTGGCAACTGTGCTTTCTCACTGTAAAAATAATTAAAACATACATTTTAAATTGAAGCCCCACATGAAACATGAAGTTAATAATTAATTGAAAAAAATATATATTATATAGCATTTAAATAATTTTCATTTGGGGAGAATTGGAAAATATTTACAGAAGTTTTATCAAACCACTAGATTAATTGTGACCATAGTTTGTATTTCATTATTTGCTTGGTTGTATTTATGTGATGGAGGAGAAAAGGTATGAACCTTTAGAAGAGTCAGTCATGTCATCTTACACAGTCTGGAGATTGACCTCTGTCCCAAAAGTCAGGGAAACAGCTGAACAGAACAATGAGCAGTCAGTATTTTGTCATTGTTATAAAACTGAAAAATAAACATGATTTTAAAAAGAAAAGTAGTCATAATTTCAGAAGTAGCCATCTCTATCTGAGGCTTAGGATTAACATTTACCATAATATTACTTGTCTTATCCAGGTAATTTTTGCGTAAAAGAAGCTATAGTTTCCTTTGGCATTAATGCCATGGTTAAGAACCTTACCAAGCCAGAGAAATGGTCCAGAGCTAATTGAAATCAGCAGAATTATTCAGTACGTTTATATTGTTTCTTTATTTTAAAAAAATAAAATTAGGCAGATTGGCTGCATTTTCCATTGAGTGGCCCATGCTGTTTATACAGTTCAGTTGGTCTCTTTTTCTGTGGGTCTAATTTCACTAAGGAGGCATTTAGAAAAGCCTTACTATTTTAAGAATATTTACTTCCAAATGCTTTGGCAACCACCTTCTTTCCCATTCACCTCTGCTGCCTCCTGAGCTGTGACTGATTATTCTGGCTTCAGTTTGAGTGCCAAAAACTATCTCTAACCTGCTTGTGTTTTAATCCTGTAGGGATCTTGTGTTGGAGAAAATACTGCTTTGCAGATGAGGGTGGTGGCTGTAGTGAAGTTCAATAATTTAAAAGTCATTCTAAAGTGAAAGTTATTTCACTTGTGGTTTGTGCCAATTTAAGTAAAATAAATTTAATGAACTTGTTATGGGGCTTATCTTTGTTTTCACTTTCATCTTTTTAAAATGAAGTTATTGTAACACTAGGAATAAAAAAAATTAAGCAAATTTAGTTTTAATATTGCTTCCAGAAGAGCCACAGTAACTCAATTAGTGGTAGAGTAGCTTCTTGCAGTAATGAATTAGTGATTATGCATTTCTGTTACTGGCTGTGAACACCTACTTCTTGCAGAGCCAGATTTAGACAGTGGTGGTGATGTTGAATAATTCAATCTATTTAGAACCTTCATGTGCTCATCAAAGGAGCAGCAGGGGGGAAGCAAACCTGCATATTTAGAGAATTTGGGTTTCATAGGTCTGCCATGCTAATTTGGTGATGAATGGGACAGAGAGTCCTATTGTTTTATTTAGTAATCAGCTGGCCATATATTTGAGGTTGTAAGATATGGAGGAGGGAGATACAAAGAAATGTTTTACAGTGCACTTAAAACTCATCTTTAAAATAGATATCTGTTTTCTTGCAGAAGGTGGGAAGGCTTGAATCTGCCACAGCAGCTCCAAATAGGTGTGCCTTACCAGAGTGAGCAGGTTTATCCTAACTCAGAAAAGGTTAGGTGACTTGGGTTAAACAGAATTGAGAAACCTCAGCCTTTAAAATCCAATGTCTTAATAGTCCGAAGAGAAGGACCTGCTCATAAGAAGTACTAGGAGCTGCTCAAGAGACATTGCAAATGTTGGCACTTGTGGGTCTTAAGTACTTTTTAACACCTTGAAGAATTGGCCAATACATTATCTTTTTAATGCTGTATATGATTTTTATCCTGACCTTCTCCTTTAATTAAGGCTTATTTCAACAGGGGAGCCATTGATTCGGTGAAAGAAAATGAACTCTGTAATCTGCTTTCCCCAAATTGAACTTATTTTTATTACTATTAATTGCTGCCACTTACTTCTTGTGGTGTTTTAACTACTTGGATTTATTAAAACAATCATAGGATTTGCTATTATCACTTGAGAAATGGGAAGGACAATGATGATTTACAGATGACCCAATGATTTTCAGCCAGTATTACTCCAGATTCAAAGATTTATGCAATCTGACTCCACTGTGTAAGTAGATGACAGTCTCACTGTCCCTTTTTCTCTCCCTAATAAACCCCAAAAGACTGCTAGCCTGTAACAGAGGGCATGGAGATCCTTGATTTTGCAAAAGAAAGAGTCAGGGATAGTTTTGCTCTGAGTTTTGTTTTATATCCATGAAGTTCCCTATTAGCTGTAGGAAAGTTTTGTTGGTTTAAATAAGACTGGTGTTTGGAGTTATTAAGACCTGACTATGCAGCTTGATTCATGTTTG
The DNA here is from genome assembly GCF_001522545.3 of Parus major. Lineage (NCBI taxonomy): Eukaryota > Metazoa > Chordata > Aves > Passeriformes > Paridae > Parus > Parus major. The sequence goes on along the minus strand of NC_031770.1, from coordinate 14,897,623 downwards.
TGAAGAATTGCAGTGGACTTTGTGAAGAAGTGAGAGATTGTGGGGAAGCTTAGAAAGTCAGAACAGGAGAGGGAGATGATGGAGCAGAAAGGAAATGAGTCAGACTGAGTCAGCAAAGGAAGAGAAACATAGAATCCCAGAATGGTTTGGGTTGGAAGGGAACTTAAAGATAATCTAATTCCAACCTCCCTGCCATGGAGAGGGACACTTCCCACTAGACCAGGCTACTCAGAGCCCCATCCAGCCTGGCCTTGAACACTTCTAGGGATGGGGCATCCTTAGCTTCTCTGGGAAACCTGTTCATGTGCCCCACCACAGTGAAGAATTCCTTCCTCATATCCAATCTGAACATCCTCTCTCTCAGTTTGAAGCCATTACCTCTTGTCCTGTCACTACATGCTCCTGTGAAAAGTGTCTGTCCACCTTTCTTGTAGGATCCCTTGAGGTAATAGAGAGAGGGAGAGATGAGGAAGGGAGAGATGGTGATAAACTGCTAACGCTGAAAACAAATGACAGGATATCAGGCAGGAATAATTGGTCTAGATGGTGGAAATGATTAAAAAGTTTGACCAGTTAGAAAGTGATTGGAAGAAACATTTACAATCTAATTAATTAACTAGAGCAACCAAGCTTAATCAGATTGTCACTCAATCAGCCAGTCTGAACTAACTAGGTGGATAATCTGTTGAACCGGCAAAGAAACCAAGTGAGGAAAATGCAGTGAATTGTCAAAATTTAATGAAATGCACAAGAATTAATCCATTAGCATTTAAAATTATCAAAAGCAAAGACAAATATGTAGGCTGTTCAGATGGAAACTAGTCCCTTTATGTGGCACTTCTCACCAGAGCCCCAGAGGCATTAATGAGCAAAGTTTTGGAAGATGAGGAACAAGAATGAGAAGATGGCACAATAAGGAAAGAAGATATTCTGTGTTTGCTTGAAAATGGAATAATACCAAAAACAATGATCTTATTTTTTTAAGAGCCTGCTTAAGTGTCACAATTGTAAATGGTGGTTACCACTTCTCTGTAGTAGAGCAATGCATACAAGATTGAAAGAAAGTGTAATACCTCCTCTTTCTTCACAGGGTAGAGTCCTTTAGATTTTTGGCTCAGGGCACTTAAATACCTCAGGGCTTATGCTCTGAAATGTTCAAGTCCATTTTGGTTTCTGTGTCTGAGAGGTCTCACTGTAAATCTGCCCAGATGGGCTATAAGACCCTGTACAGCTCTTCCCTCTTTTTGTCCAAAACCTTCCCCTTTCTGGCTCAGGAGCCCTGCTTGCTTGTCCTGCTGTTCTGTTTCTGCCAGGTCTACCGTGGTCAGCTTTCTGAGAAAACCAATTGCAAAATCAACCCACTGACTTTTTTTTTACAATCCTGCACTGTAGCATGGGAGAGGTGTGGCACCTTGGTGCCAACACTGATGGATACAGTGACGGTCTGCAATAGAAAAACTGAAACAAAAAAGCCTTGATTTTGTAATTCCAAATTAAATCCATAATCCGTAAATAGAAATGACAACTGAATAAAACTACTGCACTGGGGGTTTTGTCCCTTGAAAAGTTTAAGAATCTGTAGAGGGGGACTGAATTTTCTGAAAAGCAGTGAGTGCCCTTTCAACAAATGAAAGTCCTTTATGCTGTATTTGGAAACTCACAACCAGTGGCTGCCCATCAGAGTCTCTGTCAGTATCATTAAGCCTGTATGTTGTAATTTTTTTACTCTGAAGTTGTGAAAAACGTGGGGAGAGAGAGGAATGTTTAAAAGCTGCCAAGTGACTTAGGAGCACAAATTAATGGGAACCACACTCCTTAGTCCCCTAGGAGTTCTCAAAAATGCCATCATTACTGCCTGGCACTGAGGCATGCCTTCCATCATGAGGATGAGAAGGGAGGCAGCTTTACCAAGTGCCTCCATAAATGAGGTGTACAGGGCTTTTTATGAATTGAGCCTTTGAAAGGCCTGCTAGCAAGCCTTATTGATCCAGGAGTCACACATGGATGGCAAGATCTTAAATTGCAGTCAGTTTTTATTACATGAAAGAAATTTTAAGAACATACCTTTTCCCCTCCCTCGCTTTTTAAAATTACTGCCTGCTGAAGTTTTCTATAACTGGGAGGTTGCAAGCAATTAAATGAGTCAGCTGCATCCTGGGTCCAATTCCAGACTGAAGTGTACTGCTCATGGAACATGATGGAGTGTGAGTGAATTTGTAAGCATAGGCAGAGGTTTGGAAATGTTTTTCAGATCTACAAGGAAATATAATTTAGTCAACTCTGTAAGAAACATTTATCATGTTCCAAAAATATCATCAGCGGTAGATCTTTCATTTGATGTGAATACAGATGAACAATGCCGCTCTTTGGATACTTAAAATCTTTGAGAGTTGAGAAGCAATCAATATATTTCTGTGATGGGTTGTGCTATACTGGGATCTAAGCTATTTTGGTGGAATTGGGTGTACCACAGTTCAGAGTAAATGATTTCTTGGAGACTATAGAATATTCCTTGCACTTAAGCCCAAATGATGGACTGGATATTTAAAACATCATTTAAAGCTGTAAGTAACAACAGCATAAATCCAGCATCAGGTTATGAGGTTAAAAAAAAATAAAAAATTATCAAACTTCAATATTATCAGTGTTGCTATTGATTTCTAAAAACACACAAAAACACTGTTGCCTCTTTAAGCACCTCGTTGAATAACAGTGTATGTAGACTTGTTCATGGACATCAGTTCATGAACATCATCTTTTTCAAAAGAAAGCAGTTGCTATAAGATCAGAAACATTAAGTGCAAAGTTTTGGCAACAGTGTTAACTCAGCCCTCCTGTGTACTCTTGTCCTACACATCAGTAACAAAACAATAACAAAATTACTCACCTGTCTACAAAAATTGCCAAGTGGCTTAGCAGCCAAGTAAAGGAAGTTTTTTTTTGCATGGCAGCTATTTCCCCAAGCAAAGGAAGTGAGTAACTATGCAGCTACTTGAGAGGAGTTTCTGCCAGTGAAATTACTAAAGGACATTGCACGTCATCCCAGTAATTGTTGGAGCCTCAACTGTTTGCATCAGCTGAAAATCTGCCCCTATATATTTATCAAAGCTTTCAAAAAAGTTGGAGCCTAACAAGAGGTTTGATAGCAATGTTGCTGATTTGGACTTCAGTTTCTTCATCACCGCTCATCTCTTCACAGCCAAGGAAAGAGTTGTGTTTAAGTTACAGCTGTTCTTTCACTGCAGGTAGAGGAGGCTGGAGCTGACACAGGATTTGCCACTATACATATTATGTACAGTTATATCAAATTTTTTTAATTAACAACTGCTTAAGACAACTTGAAATGCAAATAACCTTTCCTGTTCTGTTGTTTTCCTGTTGGAAAAGTTCTACCAAGAAATGTTTGCACTGCTCATGTTTGCACAGAGTGCTTTGCTGTGGTCTTCCATGTTTATGGTGTTTGTCTTCTGTTTTTTTCCAACTTCATCTTTGGGGCACCTCTAGCTTTCTCTGTTCCCAAGTGAAATCAGGCAATTCCTCTCATTTGGACAAGCCTACTTCTCCTCCTGTCTAATCTAATCACAAAACCTTCAGGGTAATTTTTATTCCATTATAAGTTTATTTTGTAGCAAGTAGTCTTCATCTTAATTGTTGATTTGTAGAATGTGGACTAATTTGTGGCACCATGTAGCTCCCCTCAAATTATAATAAATGTGCTGCTTCTTGCTGCTTCTGTTCCTGGCAGTACCAGGCACCAGCAGTAATGCATTGCAGTTGTCTTTCTCAGAACATTTCTCCCTGGTTCAGATTACTTTTTTTGATTTTCAAGTAAACAGTGCCTTCCTTTCCTGGACAATTAGGGTAATTTCTGAAATGAAACTTAAGTATCATGGCTAGGCAGATGCCACCAAATGTTAATCAGTCATGCAAAATAACTCTTCCTACAGTGCAAGCCCACCGTGATACTGTTCTGTAAAGACTGCAGAGTAGTTTACTACAGTTTCCATTTGTTCATATTGCTATACCATCTCAAAACAGTAGTTTCAATTAAATGAAGACAGTTTCTTATCCAGTTTGCAGAGCCAAGCAATGGATTTGTCCCTTTCTCAATATTTCTTTATCTTAATAGCAGATAGGTGACCTTTTTTTTAGCAGCTCTACATTCTGCTGATGCTGCCTGTTTTTTTCAGTGTTTGAACAAAGGCCAGAAAATATTTTCAGTAGATAGAAGAAAAAAAAAAATCTTCCCCTAAACTCTAACTTGCAAAGCTAATTCAGTTTGCAGTTCTCAGTCTAGACCTCAACTGAACTGTCAGGGAATAAAATCTGTATAATAAACCAGTCATCTAATTCACAATATCACAAGATTCAATCTCCCTAGGCAAGATTTAGTTCAGACATTCAGGTGCTTTGTTGTATGAAGTTAGACAAGATGGTATTCATCTTTTGTGACTTCAGCTATCTGAAAGTTAGGCATCATGTCAAAGCTGGTCTCTAGGGTCCCTCTGTAGTCAACAGAGAGAAAAAGAGGCACTTCAGAGGGCAATTCATTCCACCTTTAACATCATCGCATCATCAGAGTGTCAGAAAGGGGACAATGCTTTGGTTGAAGAATTGTTGTCTGGGATTTCTAACAGCACTATCCTTTTAAAGCCAGTGGGTGCTTTAATATCTGTAATCCATAAAGTCTGCCCACCAATTCCTCACTTGTGAATGAATAGGGTCAGGCAAGGAATCTTTAACAAACAGATTCTCTATTGAACATTCTCAACACTCACTGGTTACCATGCCAGATCAATCATTTTAGAGTAATTATTTTGCAGGAGTTTATTCAGAGTCTGTTAGAATAAACCCTGGAAAAAAAATTAAATGGCTGTTGAGTGCAAGATTAATAGTTCTATCCAGACATACTTTACAAAACCAACATTACCAAAACAAGCTTCATTCATGCAGCTTTTATAGGGTACTTCCAGCCAGACCTAGAAGCTTCTCTGCACTGGGGAAACCTATGTGAATTATAAACCAGAAATGAGCCCTGTGTTTTTCAGCCTCTCTAGATGTTTTATGAATGGGTCTAGAAAAGAAGACATATTTTTAAAAAACATAACCCACGGTTCTTTCACAAGGAAGAACATTCAGATACAGAAGTGGTATGTGAACAGTAAAGTGGTTGTTGGTAGCAGCAGAGCTACAACCCAGAGCCTCATAATGGAGTCCTGCAGATCATATTTGAGGCCTCAATGAAGGCTTTTTGAAAAATCTACTTAAATTGAGTTGCAATTGGAGATTGGATCCCATGCTGCTTCCAAAGAGTGGTAATAGAAGATCCACATTAATTTTTCACTTACTTCCTTACCAGGAGGTGCAATTCCTTCTATTGCATTATCTTGTTTATTTTTATTACCCTTGTGAATGACTCTGTCACTTCTGTTTAAGCAAAAGCAGTAACTCAATCCCTTAATACAGCCTTAAACAACATTGCTTCTAAATGAGGTTAAGATCTATATTATATGCAGCATTTGTCTTGAACCTTAATTCAGCCTGCTTCTGAAAGGATATCTTGTTACATTCAGGAGTAGGTAATTTCAGATCCCTTTCCTGGTGATCATTGAGTTCTAGACTAAATTTCAACTGACAGGACTTCTTAGGCATGATGCACTGTTAAGATGCATGCCAGGGAATTTCTGTTCCATTATATTAATGTAATCAATGTTTCTTCTTTACCAGAAAAATTTAAACTATTTACTGAAGAGAAAATTGTACCAAGTGTGGTGTTCTTTGGGGTTTTTTGTTACATCACCATTCTGTTTTAATAATATTAAATACTATTTAAAAAAAGCTTTAATAATTTTCTGTACATAACCCAATCCCTTTATTTCCATCTTTGAGTTAAAGAGAGGTCCCTCTTGTGCAGTTCTAAATCGAGACACAAATTCCTCAGAGCCTTCCCATGCTTGCATTTTCTTTTTTCCCATTCTCCTTGGTTTAGAAGCAGACTTGATCTGAATACCTCAGATAAAGACCAAGCTGGGTTTGAGTTTTCCCAACGCTGCAAAAGTAACAGGATTTAGCAGCCTGATGGTTCACAGTATGCCCCCTTTAAAAAAGGGAAATACTCTCTCTCTCACAAAGTGCTTTACAAGGGCTAGTAAGAACTTTATCATGTATCAGAATTATCTCACAGATTAGAATGATGGTTTTTAAAAGGGACTAGAGAACAGACTTTTAGTGGGTCACATGAGTCTGGGAGAAGCTTCAACATAGCCCAGAGAGCAGCTGTCACTTGGAAATGAGAGGGTCACATAAAATCCTTGAGTAGGTAAGAATTGTTGTATTGGTGTCACCTGTCTGACTTTGCCTGGAATAAATTAGGGAGTACTTGCACATGCTGCTTGATCAGCGGATCAGGAGGGAAAGCAGCGGTGAACAGATGGAGGCAATAACCTCTCCTGCCAATGCAGCTGGGGAAGGATGCCTACCTGCAACCAGAGGGACTTACCTGTACCACAGCCACAAATAACTCCAGGATCTCACCACAGTCTGCTTTAACTCAGCAGTGCTGACAGCTGTGAGCTGAAGTGTTGTTGCTAAGGCTGGAGCCTTGCACTGCCAGGAATTTGTGGATGGAGGGGGATACCCTCACCTGGTGAATTCGTGACAGTGTAGTTGAAAATACTTGGGGTCTGTTGACTCACAGTGAATAATATCCATAGAAAAGCATAAGAGACAGACTCTGCCTTGTTTGCAGTAGTTGGGACAAATACTCAGATCTCAGGGCCTTTCTGTGGAATTTCTTGCTGCAATTTCCTCAAGAAGGAGCTCTGTATTTTACCAAGTATCTGTAAGATTCAGAGATGGGTGTTTCATGAAAGCACCATTTTTTACACGTAAATTGTGTTTTAAACTATCTCTCTGCCTTCCAGTGTGTGTCTATTTAAAAGATGTTTGGGTCCAGACTTGGTGCTGTTAGGTTTCTTTCGCTGTTTTCCACTACAATGAAAAGCAATTCCCACTTGAATTTTGGAAATCTGAGCAGTTCTAATAGTATCAAGTACCCTGATCAGAAATTGAAAGTGTCTTTTCATAATCTCATCCTAAAACTAACAGATATTCAGTGCTTCATCTACAGAAAATTTAATAACTTAGCCAGCATCAAAAATTGTTTGACACCAAATATGCATTGCTGAGTGAAGGTAGTGATTTATAACATTGCATGAGAGATGTTAGTATCTAATTTACTGCATTAATCAGTGAATGCCAGATCAGTTTGCAGATTGCATGTAGATCAGTTTAATCTGTCATCTTAATTGTCAGTGAAATTTTTAATGTTGAGTTTACTTTAACTGTTTTCCATGCTGCTTCTCACTGAGATGGAAATAGCAGTGTAATAACTCTACAGTGCCCACGTGAGTCTGTGCAGGCTTCATGACTGGTTTTTTGCCGCTTTCCACATCTGAGGTTCCCTCAGCTAAACCTGAGTTTTGCTAATATTTGCATGGTTTGATGTGTGCCAAATGGAGAGAACGTTGTCAGCCCTGTCAGTGCTAATTTGGCAAAAGGTTGTCTTTTTGGTGATCTGAGTGGGGGGATTTCAGGGGACCAGGACCAAGCTGAAATGACCCAGAGCTTTCTCAGACAGATGCTGCATTAGCATGTGCCAGAGGCTCCAGTAATTCTGTCACCCTCTGTGCTTGTGATTAGCATTTGGTGACACACTTGGTATCACCTTCCACTTGAGAGCCTCCATGGTGCTACACAGAGTAAACAGCATGTTCATTTTTATTCTAGCTTGTTAAAAAAGCAACCTGGAGGGACAAAGCTATTCAAAGTGTAAACTTTTAATATGTGTTTTGGCAAAACAAAACAAAAAATTTAATGGGATAAACCAAGTTTTCACACCTTTTCCCTGGATTCTAGGAGGTTTTTTTTGTTTGAAATCATGTTAAAAGGCGAAAAGAAAGCATGAAATATATGAACTGGAAAAAAATTTTGAACAATAGCAAGTTTCCTGAAGCTAACTAATGTTTTATTTCAGGTCAAATAAAATCTTTTGAAGTACTGCTGAGCAAACATTTTCCTCTACAGGGGACATTTTCATTTTAGATAGCTCTTAAAAATGAGACTTTTTTTTTTCTGTGAAAAAAATTATGCTATTCTAAAAAGTAGCAAGGCCATATATTCCCCACAAAATGGTTTTTTAGGGTTTTTTTCTGTCACAGCAAAAAGAGACTTATCCAAGGTCTTTGTCAAGCAAAGATTCTCATCCAAGGTCACAACAGAAGAAGCATTTTGGAAATCCTGACCATGAGATTCCTGATTTGATAGGCAGCATTTCTGGAGGTGATTTGCTGGCAGGGCAAGGCTCCTGCACACACAGATGGAGTCTGGTTTGGAGGACCCCAAGAAATTATGCTGGGCTGCTGTGTTTGGGCTGTTTGGTGCTCAGTCCTTGATTCTTCCTTCATTTCATGGAGAACTGGGGAAAAGATACCAGGCTTTTTATTTGCAAGAATAGCCTGAATGACTTGGATAACTTGGATAAATAAAGGGATAACTTGGATTTGGCACCCTGCCTTTGCCAGGTCTCTGTTCCCTTAGCTGCCCTACTGCTCTGCTGAGCAGAGAACGCAGCTGCTGTCGGCCCAGAGGCCTGTGAGCTTTCTGACTCTGGCACCACCCATGGCACCTTGGATCATTGATTTTATCCACATTAGATGCTAGGGCAAGGCACTTTTATCATCTTTGTGATACCTCATTGGCAGACTGTTTAAAATTATATTGCTCACTGAAAAGCAGCAGTAATGACCTGTGGGATGGGAAGGAAAGGCATGGTCCAAGTGGAGTTCAGAGCCTTTGCTGTAACTGCAGCTGCATAAGAGTCCTACTGCTGTCTCTCAAGAGATCCTGGAAAAGGAGGCAAGGCATTTTTACTGCTGTAAGGAGTAGGGCAGTTGATTTTGTTGCTGGTATTTCAGTAAACTTTCTTTATGAAGATTCCCTGTGTCCTACGGGTTGGCTTCCTGTCTTTGAGATATTGCAGTGATGTAAGCCAGTGACATTCTTTATGGCTGGTGAACTGCATCCACATCCCATTAAGTTAAAGCCCTGGGAGAGCTGGAAGTCAAGTATTTTAACTATTCTCTTTGTAAAAAATATATAGTGGACATTTAAAACCTTTGCACTCAGTATAACTTTACTATGGCACAGAGAGGACCATGGGCAGCTTAAGGTGAATGGAAGTAGAAACACAGTGACCAGTGGGGCAGAGTAAGAAACAGGAAGAGTGTCTGTCCCCTAAGATGGCTGCCCTTGTCCAGATAGCCACTGCCAGAGAGAATTCCTAATGAAATTGTACAAAAGCTAATGGTTATTTGGTCTTTTTAATTCATACTTCAAGATCAAATGTGTAAAGTGGCTTCAAGACACAAGTAGCTTCTAGGTCTCCCCCAGTCTAGTTTATGGCCAAATAGAAGCTTGATGGTTCTTTTTTTTTTCTTATTCAGTACATTTGTGCACTTTGTACTGTCAAGTAAGTCCTGTCCAGTACAGCTTGCTTACTATAACCCTCTCCTAAACTGATGGTGTTTTTTGCCAATACCATCTTTGAAACTGCACCATGACCCAGTAGATATTTGGTGGAGTGTATACATAATTTCATTGCTTCCTATACCTGGTAAATTGGTTTCTATTTCTCTTTTCATAGTTCCTGGTACCCATAATTATTTTCTGATTGCCAATCATTTGTAATACTGTGTATGCATGGCTGGGTATTCCAGGGTGCTCTACTACCCTGCCTGCCACAAGACCAGATTAACCCCATTTACTTTGCCATAGGGCTACCATTACATATACTCTTTTTATCACTTCCTTTTTACCAAAATGTTTATGTTTGCTAGGACTTGATGAAGAGCTGCGTGTCCTCCTAATTCTTTATTTTGTATAACAAATTGTTGAGCTGTTATAAAGGATTTGCCTGCCAGGAAGAGATACATTTGCATTTTATAAATAGATTTATCTAAAGTCAACAAGGTGTTATGCTTTGCTGAAACCTACCCAGCTGGGAGGAGCGTTTTGCATAATAACAGCAGTAGCAAGTTTGTGAGAATTTAATACCTGTACTGACAGTAATTAAGTGATTAATTAATGGCCAACTGAATCAGTGAAACAGGGGGAAAATGAGTTGGAAAAATCTTGAAGGAGAGCTTGCACCAAACAGAAAGCTTATTGACAAAGAAGAAATAAAAGGATATTTGGGGTAGGCATATGCTTTAAGGTGCTGAATTTTAAAATGAGAATTGCTAGGAAAATGACTGCTCATTCTGAGTAATTGTATAAAATCTCCTGAGAGTTGATTGCACAATTTATTCATTGAAGGGTAAAGGTCTTAGACAAAACCTAGAGTCAGAGAGAGAGGGAGAAGACATGGTTTGTCTCCTTGATCTGTCTTTATTCATAGCAATTGTTTGCCAAAATTCCTATCACTGTATTTAAAATAAGTTCAAAAGCCATTTTAATATTATTTAACTATTCCACTATTAGTCTAACTGTTCTGCTGTGGCTGGCAGCCCACAGACCTCTCAAGGGCATGGTTATTCTCTGTACTGATATTGGTCAACTCTCACAGTCCTCTCTGTATCTCCTTATACTTTTAGAAAATAATCTCACTTTCCGAGGCATTAATCAAAGGGTCTTTCAGCATGCCACAAGAGAGTAGAGAGTCTACCTGAAACCAGGTGGTAATGTTTGAATTGCAACATTATCCCTTCCATTTTTCCCTGATATCTTCAGTCTGTACCTTGGCTTTCACAGAGCTAATCACTTTGTCATTCACTGACATCAATTTTTTCAGTAAGCATTCCCAATTTTCATAAGTTTTGCGCACGTTCAAACATTTTAATAGCGGTCCTTGGGCAGAGATGTGGATTCCAGGAAGGAATCCTTCTCCAGGCTCGTTTTTGATGTTGAGGACCATTGACCTTCAGCAGCTTTGCTCCTGGGACAATGTCATTCAAGCGTAGCAAGGCCTTGAAGCACAGCCTGGAACACAAGTGCACAGAACTGTGCTGGCCCTCCATCCCTCTGGACTGGCTTCAGAGCACTGAGATGTTGGCAGTTGTTGGTGCATCCAGCTGGAAGAGTCGCCCGTGAGTCACTGCATCCACAACTTCCTGGTGTTCAGCGGTGTGTGGCGGTAGGGTGACACCGAGAGTTTCCTTTTGCTTCCCCAGAAATAAAAGCTGGAAGCATCCATGCACATGAAGGCTGTCCCAGTGGCAAACCTGTTGTGTGTAGCTACTGCTCTCCCTCGCAGCAAGTGTTCAGGTGCAATTTAATTTCGCTTATTATTTGTGGGTTTGAGGTATCGTTGCTCACTTGTCAAACAAAGTGGAAATCAGCTGCTTGATGACAACTTGTTGCCTTCCCACAATTGCAGAAGTTGGCACAGTGGAAAGGGGCACAACAGGAAACTTGCTTCCCCAGGCAAGCTCCTGCTTCCACCTGGAACAACAATTGGTCTTGCACTGTGGGGCAACTGCTTTGCACAGTAAGGGATTGGCTGTGGTGTGAGGATGAGTCCCTGCACTCTGCTGAGAGGAGCCACAAGTGCATGCTCAGGGTTGTGCTGATTTGTGATATTCTACCTGCCACCCCCAGCAACCCATCTGTAGTAAGGCAAAAACCTTAATTCTGCTGATAGCTAAAGCAGAGAGACTGCTTTAAAAAGTTACAGAAAGAGAATTGCATTTTAGAAATGAAAAATCTCATTCCTATCTAAAATACTGTTTGAATACAATTAAGTCTCATACCTTTATTTGTGTTTTTCGTGACCAGGCACATGAATATACCTCTCTTGTTAACTGGATTGGCAATGCTAAAAGAGACCTTGCTGAGATGCTGCTGTTGCAGGGTTGAGAGAGAGGTTATAGCTGACCTGTGTAGAATCAGCTCTTGATGAGCCATGGAAATATTCTCCAGTCTCTTCTTTTTCCTTGAATCTGGGTATCTTCAGTCCAACTGGTACAGGAAGCAGCAGGAGTCAGAGAGATTGTCTGGTTTGGGCAATTTACAGGCTCATTTATGTGATTGAAATTGCTTGACAAGTACCTCAGTTTCCTCATCTTTAAAATGTTATTGATGTTTGTGCTTATCTTGCTCTGCTCTTTTTAAAAACCAAGGATTGAAAAAAATCCACTGTGTATAGTGGCAGTGTTGGTTGTGCTTGGAACTGCAGAACTGGAAGAGGCAAAGATAACACTCACTTTAATAATTGAAAATGGATTTGAACTAAGCCTCCTAAGAAGCAAAAGGTGGAAAATTACATGTATTTCCTATCTGATCAGCTCTTACACTTTTTCCCCAAGAGGCACACATGAGGTTTGGAAGTGCAATTTCTATGTCTTTTCTCCAGCAGCCTTGTTTTATTTCACATTCAGTTCTGTGTCTGATGCTGAGGTAGGACCTGTGCTAAATCTGCTCCTGTTGTCTGTAAATAAGCTTAGAGATCTTAACCACCTCATGATTGTGTCAGCGCCCGCTGCACGCAGCAGGCAGCATTCATCCTTCAGCTAGCCAGCCATCAGTCTGCTGGTGTTTCCCATGGAAAAGATTGCTCCCTGATAAGAGCTGGTCTCCAAGCCCATTCTGACACAGAAAAGTCTGATGGGAATAGCAAAGGTAATAATAGGAGTTGGACATTTTTATTTTCCCTCTACAAGATATGAATTTTGAAGAATTCACAGGAAGTCACAGAGAAGAGTTTTTTGACTTTTGTTTCTGTGGAGGTTTTTTGTTGGTTTTTTTTTTTTTCTTTTAACCAGTTCCTTACTGTTAAAATATAGAGTATTCACTTGCTTTAGGAGAAATATGAAACCTAGCAGAGAGGGGTTTCTGTGTTTTTTTAATCTCACAAAGATGCAATGGTACCTAGAAAGATGCAATTGTACCCAAGAGAAAAGGGAAACAAACCGTAAATGCAACCTGATATTGAAACAAGACAATGAAAAGCAACCAGGAGAAATGAGATTTGGAATTTTAATAAAATCACTCTATCCCACTGGATTATTCTAAGTCAGAATGTTCATGCTTATGGATGAAAGCCTTAAAGATCTTCTGTGTTAGAAGAAATTTTAAAAAGGTCCAATGACTATGTATGCACAGCATTTCATATAATAAGTACTCTCCATCTCCTTTTGCCCTTTTCAATTTAGTAGATACCACAGAATACGTACGTATCACTGTATGATGGAAAATCACACTTTCATTATAAAGTTCACTGCTGCTGTTTACTTGTTTACTGTTATTTTTTGGATGTGCAGTTGGAGCTGCTATTAACTGGTAAATAATATGTGTTACCATGAGCCCCAAAAAAAAAAAAAAACCCAAAGAAGCAGCTACACTTTGTGCAAGATTAATAGGGGAAAACATTATCATGTCATTTACTGCACTCAATGATTTTTTGTTGTCTCAGGAACAATGAAGATCCTCAGCCAACTTTCCTAATTGAAAATTGAGAAAGTGTGAAATCCATCTAACTTTCTCTTTCCACATTCTTATTTCATTACAGTTTTTTAAGGAAGCTATTTTTCTCTGTAAATTCAGGGAAGATGCAACACACCAGCACTACTGTTGGGAAGTTATTCAGTCAAAAGGTAGGAAAAGCAACTAGACCTGGTCAAAAATATTTCTAAGAGAACACAGAAGGGCCTGGATAGTCTGAATGCTGCACAACTCTGGAGAGGGTTCTTGTTACTGAAATGTGGCAGTGAGCAAGTGCCAGCTCCTCAGGTGTGCTGAGAGCTCTCTTCTGTGTAAGCAATCCTGCTGGCATTAGGCAATGCTGAAGGAGCAGATGTTTAAAATTTGTATACTGAACACAGCATCCCTACTCTGAAGCAGCAGAGAGGGAAAGCACATTAGAACTGAGCTGGCTGAATTATTGGCATGAGTGCCTTCCAAAGCATAAGTTCCCTCTTACTCTTGAGTTTCCTACCCAACATTTTATTTTTGTCCTAATTCAAGTGTTTTCAAATTTCTGAGGTTTATGACAGTATTATTCACGTGTTAGAACCTCTAAAGTCAGTTTTCTAACCTAGAATTTTTTTAATCTTTTGTTCTGCAAGAATTTTGGACCTTTTTATTTTCTGGTTAGATACATTTTGAAATGCTGACATTGTCTTTGAGATGAAAATTCTGTCTCTACATTGCTCTAATGAGCAAGTTTTCTCTTCTTGTTGTAGCTAACTGTGGGAATGCTGCACCCTTAGTGTGCAGGGCAGGGGGTGCTCTCTCAGTGGGAAGTTATTTGCTGCCCTCTGTCCTGCCTTCATCAAAGGTGTGTTCATTTTATATTGTAAATTATTCAAGCTGCACTGTGAAGACAGAGTAAATAATTTCTTTACAGGTTTTTTTATGCCTGTTATCATAGCATCTTAGTTCCAACAAATGTTAATGAAGTGAACATCACAGAGCTCTTGTGATGACTTTATTCCCATTTATGTTTAGGAAGTGAAGTCAGAAGATAAAAGGCAGTTTATGTAACTGGAAAAATGGGTGAGCTTTCAGGCATTTACTACAAACATGGGCTGTTTTTTCTGCCTGTTGCAGGCAGTCTAATAAAAAAGAGAACACTTCCTCCTACAAATGCAGCTTCACTTGCAACCTTAGGCAATGACAGCAACAGTAACAATGCTGTTACAAATATTAAAGTTAGAAATTATGAAGTGTTGACCAATTTTGACTGTCTGGTTAGAAACATGGAATCCAGCCTTTCCTTCAAAGCATTTTTTGAAGACAATGTGTTTTCCAAGTATTTCTCTCACTGGTCTCATTTGCAGCTGCAACTACTCGGGTTCCTTGCTGATCTGGATACAGGTGTCCTGGGGTGGGTGGCTGGAAAATGAGAGCAGTATAGCTTGCTGTGAAAGTTGTGATTTATGTGATCTGCCCTGTATCATGTGGAGTTCAATGGCCATTTGCTAAGCATGGCTTCACTCCCCTCAAATATGAACTCACCTTTCATTTCTCTCACTTTCTTTCCTTCTTTATTTCATACCTTCCAAGTTCTCTAATGGTGAAAGTGTGAGTTTTAGTGACTTGTATCAATAGGAAATTTACTTTGTCCTGGAATATGGCTATCCTCAGCACAAGGGGAGCCAGCAGCCTTTAAATGTCTGTGCTGCTGGAGGACTGGAGATAAAGAGCGAGGAAATACGGAGCCATCAGAAATGGCAAGTCATGGAAAAATCAATAATCAGAAACTCCCCCAAATTCTCACTATTCTTTTATAGCTAGACAGCAAATATTCTGTTTTCACACAACCTTTCACTCCCCCATGCAGTTTTTGTAAATATCTGAGTCAAAGCTTTGGACTCAAGCCAAAGGAGGAGCAGGTGAAACTGAAAAGTTAATGACAAATACTTGTGACGCATCATCAACAAGTTTATACAATCCCAGATTTTTAGTGACTTTTAGTGGAGGGATAGTAAGCTGCAGCACTAACCCATTGGAAAACATCCTTTACGAGATATAATCAAATAGTAGGAAATTTTCTCTGTTTTGAGAGGTGATGCATATGGTTAGATAAACATGGTGGACTTCCATGGGTAGGTATTTTTTGCTACATATATGCAATTAAAAATGGACATTTTTCACATTGTGGGCATATGGGGTCTTGCCTTGAGAACCACTGAAATAAACTCAGCTCTGTACAGTGTCCTCAAGGACAGCCCAGAGAGAAGCTGCTTGCTGGTAAAATGTGACATTTATCCCAGATCTTTGGAATTTTTGCAGAGTACAAATGAGACAATTTTTAAATAGCAACCAAGCACTGTCTTATTAAGCTCTTCTGTTTTAATATGTGCTCAGCAGGAGTGCTTCACCTGACTGTGTTTGTCCCAAAAGCTTTTGGTAGAATTAAAAATTATGGTCTAAGAAGTTGAATGTAGCATGTGAAGGTATAATTATGTTCAGCTTCATTAAACCCTGCATGATAATTAGCAGCGTAGTCAGTTTGCCAGATAAGAGATATTTTTGTAGATGCCTCCAAGAATTTCTTCCATCCCACCTGACCAAGTGTGGTAGCAGGAAGGTGAAGTTTCCCATCTTGCAGTGCTCAAACACCACGATCTTTCTGGCCAGGATTCCTCAGAGACAGACTGCCAGAGCTTGCCAGCACACTGTGATTTGGCTGCTGGTCAGGGGACAGGGAACGAGTGAAGAGGAAACCCAAGTCAGAGAAAATCTGTTGAGATTGAAATACATCCCCTTGGGTCCCACTGTGCAAGCAGTAAGTTGCTGATCCTGCATAAGCTAAGCCACATGATTTTCCTCTTTCCATCCTGATATGGAAACCAGGTCCAAAAGCATGGGCTGTAAAGATCCCAGGCTGTCATTTGTGTCCAGGGTCTGGAACTGGATTTGAACACTGCCAGGACTGCACTGTGTTGAGAAGCAGAACCTGTGAGGTACCAATTCAGCACTAGTTCCCCAAGGAGTTGTTTCTACTTTCAATTTAGAGCCTGAAATGCCATTTATTTAGTGCTCCTGTTTAAATAATGATTTATAAGCCTCCAAGCCAGCCGTGGTACAGCTTAATTACTGCTGTAATTTATGGATGCCACTGGCTACATAAACACTGCTGTAAATATAAAGGATGTCTCCCACAAATTTTACTTTGATACTTATTTGATAACATTCATTTTCCTTTCCTAAGGTATTTTCTGTGTGTGAGTGGAGGCCACTTCACTCAGTGATCCAGGTCATTCTGGTTCACTTTGCCAGGAGTAATTGAGTCTGGGAACTGAAAAGATCAAACGTCTGTTTTTCTTGCAAAGTATTTTAATTAAAATTTGAGTTTCCTTGAGCTTGGATGCAAACATCTGCATTAAGTGGCCCATTAAAAGGATTATTTGTATTTGGGCTTTTTTTTGGTTATCTGTTTGTTTTACTAGTTAATCATCTTCTTTCTCCAATTCATTTTGCCTTTGTGCTCACAGTAAGCAAGCAAACAAGATGGGAATAAATCATGCACTGTAACAGAGCCCAGCCATTCCCTGGGCTGCAGCTTTGCTATTTGTGTTCTCTAACCTATACAAGGAGCACGTATATATTGCTCTAATGCAAATCTGAGCTAATTCAAGCCCCGTCTCCAAAGAGATGAATGAGCATGCAAATCTGCTGCTTTGTTTTGAAGAAATAGCTCCTGGAATTGCCTGATTCCCAGTTGCAACTGACATATTTCAAATACTACAGTCAGCTGGCTTCAGGAGATTTGTGCCCCTAGGCTGCAACAACAAACACCTGGGAAGACAAGTAGGTTCTCTTGAATGCCTTGGTTCCATTATAATTAGTGTTAATGCAGTTGTGTGCTTGGAAAAGTGAGTGCCTTTAAAAAGTTATAATGAATTGAGTAAACAGAGCAACCCCATTGCCTACAATAACCACTCCTCTGAACCTCTGTGTATCTCTGCAGCTGCTGAAGTAAAACACGAACATTGCTGAAAAGATGGCAGATAAACTGAGTGGGACATGAAAGCTGGTGCTGAACATGGGGCTCAAAACCATCTGTGGGATAATTCAGAGAGACAAGAGTACTCTGAATTTCAGTAGAACTTCAGGATCTCTTAAGAGTGTGATGATGTTGCTAATTCACGGATGTGCTCTGGGGCTATATCTCCTAACTTTTCTTCAGGTGGTACTTCCAACAACAGGGTGGTGTTCGGGCTAATTGCACACCCCTAGGAGAAGGGATCACCTACTGAGTTACCAGAGTCCCTTCTTACATCTTTGTGGTGCCCATTTGCACACTGACCTGAGCCCCAAGTGTCTGGTTTGTGCCATGTGAAGAGCTTTTCACCTCACATAGGGAAGGCTCTCAGCGCTCTCAGAGGGTTCATTTTCTGTAGGAAGTTCAGCAAAGCCAAGAGCGATACCATCTCACTGCCTAAACTCCCTCACCAAGGAGCCCACAGAAAATGTCAGCAGCCAGCTCCAACTTACTTGGTCTATTTTTCCTTCAAAGCTTCTTTTCTGTAGTCATGTCTTGACCTGGACTGGAATACAAGGGTGGTGTGCAGCCTATATGTGGCAAGCCAGAATTGCTTTAAGGAAGAGAAAAAAATCGACCTGACAATAACACAGAGCACCCTTTTCAGGATCTGTCATCCTTTATTAATAAAGTTTGGCATGTATTCCCCCCACTCCTGAATGATTTGCACCATAAAATAAGCTGGAAGAGAAATAGTGGTTGTTTTCCTACATGCTTCATTAATTTTTCGTTTTGGCAGGCAATATAAATAAAAATATCAAGTGCACATCTAATTGAATCGCCAGTGATTTCCAACTCCCTGTAGTACCAGAGAACATGATGTAGCTGCACTGTTTAGTGAGCATGGATGAGTTAGGCAAACAATGGCTCTCTCTGCCCAGAGGCTTTGGTTTAATCTGGAGCATTTACCCATTTAATATGAGACAGGGCAGTTATTGCTGCAATGGGGAATTCACAGCACACATCTCTTTGTTCTTCCAGACTTGTCTTCCAGCAGTGACTGGAAGCATGTCTTGGCAGATTCAGGAAGGTGTCCTGAACTGCAGAGGACTGCATCCACACTCAGATTTTTGTGGAAGGAGCTCTGGCATTTTTGAAGCTTAGACTCATCCATACACACTGACTTCAGGATATTACTGAATTAATTGCCTCATTCAGGCATCTAATGTAGAGCATGTGCCTCTTAAAAAAAAAGAAAAAAATTAAAAAAAGAAGGCCTTGTCCTTGGTATCATCACAAAGGACTTGGGACAAGAGAATTCCTACAGTAAGGAAAATTATACCTGTTAGGCTACTTGATATCTGACTTCTCAGCTGTCAAGGGAATCAAGTGCCTCCAGAAAAGGATGGTTCTTAGGCAAAATTACTCAGGATAATTTCTGAGTGGATGATACTGACCTCTAATTGTAATGTTTGGTGACCCATTTCATAATAGATATCTCTTTTGCACATTGCTGGATGTCTTTTGCTGCTTAGCACAGATAAAATGAACTGGTGACTCTTGGTAGATGTAGTCTGCTGTGGGCTTCCTGACTCAAGGGAGGGCAGTATGCAGCAGCAGGAGTAGGCATGGAAGAGAAATAAAATTACAAGTAGAGATTGAACTGTTTTCTCTCCTGCAGAAAATATGACAACACAATGCACCCAAAGCAAAGGTAATGCATGTTGCCAGGAGAGCATTATGAAAGCTGGTGCTCTTTCTAGGTCCTGTAGCCATGTTACTCCTGAGTTAGACAGAGAGGATATCAGCCTTCAGGACTGTCAGTGCAGCAGTAAATTCACACACAATTAAAAACCTAAAGTGTATTGTGTTGTTCTTGAGAAGTAACCGAGCAGGCTGCAGAATTTAAGCCCTCCAGAGGTCAAGGCTGCCTTCCATATTATAGCACCAGAAAGGCCTGGTGAACTGAAATTCTGTATTAGGTGGACCATTAGACATTTGACAAAATTAAATAGGTCAGAAAAACAACTAGCAAGTAAGTATTGAATTGAGATTTTACAAGGTACTCATCCTTTCAGTGTTATGTACAATGCTATGACCTGTTGGTTGAAAGGAAGGCAATTTGGTTATCTGAAGTGTTTCTGTTGTTTTTTTCTTATTCTCTAGGATCTGCTTCTCTCTCAAAGATGGCTCTGGAGGGTTCCTTCAGCTGCTGGAATGGAACAGTGATCAGGCTGGGGCAGGCGTGTGACTTCATCCAGGACTGCGCTGAGGGAGAAGATGAGGGAGATATGTGCAGTGAGTAAATCCTAACCCCCAGGTTGTACCTTCCTTTTCCACAAGAATTGATTGGTTTGACTTTAATGTCTGAGACTTTAGCACTAACAGATTCATTTGGTGCTATCAAAAGATCTGTGTCCCCCAAAACAGATGCTGTTTCTCTGGGTGTCTGCCTGGAGTGCACCATTTGATATTTCTGGGCTCACTTCCATCAGTTCTGCAGCAGCTTCTTAACATGCTCTCAGTGCTTCATCACTTCCAGTGTCCTGATCAAAAATGCAAAGGAAGTATAGCCTGAATAGCTAGATGCCTTACAGAATTATGAAATGTGCAGTTGGCTAGAGCCTTTAATCAAAATGCAGTACAGCATGTGGCAGAGGGGGAGAGGAAAGAGAAAACTTCTAAGATGAAAAATGAGTAGAGCCAGTAGCTTGTCTTTGACCAACTCCTGTGTCTTTGTAATTCCTCTGGTTTTCTACCCTCTCTTCAGGAGTCAATAGTCCAATAACATACAGCAGAAGATAGATAGCAGCCTGAGTTTTCTCAGAACTTGTTGTGCCTGAGTACTTTCAAAAATGTGCTGTGGAACTCAGATACCTTAGGATCTTCCTTTAACTATCCTGAGGGTGCCTTATCACTTTTTCTGTACCTCTGTACATTCTGCCTCCAGTATCCTCCCATCAGCCAGCCTATAAATAGGTAGAAGTGGTGGGTTTTCAGCTGTATGGTTTTCTACAGGGCAAATATATCAAGAAAAATAAATATTGAGAGTTCATTATTCAAAGTGTTTGTGCCACAGCTGATATAGCCTGTGGGCTGTTACAATAGAATTGTGTTGATGTGATATGTAAAAAACAGGTTTGCTGTTTCTAGCAAGAACTTAATACGAGTAGTGATATATAACTTCTAGCGGATTTCACTTCTTTTTTGCTAATAAAGAAATAAAATGCAGACTTTATTGGTGTGGAGAACATTGGTTTGACCTGGGATCATCTAGGAAACTAGTTAAAAGCTTGAAATTACATGCTTCTCCATCATTTTAGACATTGTTACAATTTGAAATTATATTCTTTAATGACACACTCAGTGGACATTAAATTCACAGGAACAATGTCAGCACTGTGGACTTGCAGCTTCTTAGAACCAATAATGCTTCATATTAGTAACATTAAAACCTTATTTCCATCTAAGACCTTTAAAATAGAACTCTAAAACCTCATAATGGCATTTCTATTGTGTTCTACTCTATAATTAAATAAGGTTGAATGCATTTTCATTTCATTGGAAGTAGAGAAACATTATTTACCCTCAACTGTATGTTCAGACACACTCTGGTGCCTGTGTGCCATAAATGGCTCTGCCTTGTGGGAGTAATCCTGTCTGTGCCAGGGAAAGAGCAGAGTTCACAAGGTGGAGCTGTACTGATCATGGATGCAAGCTAAATACCACCATGGGATGGGGCAGGCCTAGAGGAACATGCTTGCCTGTTATTTTCAGATATTGCTTGCACTTGTGGCAGGTTTGTTTTTCATATTCATGTATCAGGAGGGTGGCTCTACTTTTGCCCCTTGCTGCCACCCTGTACCCCATGGTGAGCCCAGTGGAAAAGCATCCAATGCCTCTCTGGCATATGTTACCCACAAGTCTTGGTTTGGTTGTCTTTTCTCCCTCCATTCATCTGTTTTCACAAGGCAATATGGCACTTGCAGCTGTGCTGGCAAAGGAATGTACTGAGAATGTAAGTGAGAAAATGTAAAAAACAGAAAACATTTAGCCAGCTGTTTAGCAGAGCATGACTCCCAGCTTAAGGAGACCAAATGGCTTGCATTCACCCATAGGTACTGGAAATGAGAGATCTTACTTCCAGCCAAAAGGTCCAAAAATCACTGTCTTCCACTCAAGTAATAAAAAAGCATGGCTTGCCTGAGCAAGAGCCCAGGCTGTGCATATTCCTGCTTATCCACCTACAAGCCTCCTCAGTTCTATGGCAGATCCTTCTGCTTTTGCTTCTTTACAGTGCTGAATATTGTTGGCATAAGGTTTCTTACACAAAACAGAGAAGTGATCTAATGTTTGAGGTGTCACATATATCTGCATGGCAGCCTAACACAAAACATATGTCATCTTTCAGCATTTTAGTTGTCATTTTACTCCTGAGCAACATGGATATTTTCATCTGCTTTGTGCAAGTGTGGTAAAAAGTGATTCAGATTTATCAACCAGAGAAAAGGGTTTCCCAAATGGTTCTGCTTACACAAAAGAGCTGTCAGAAAAAGATGAGCTATGCTCAAAACTGAGGCGAGAGATTTTAAAAATGCCATTATCAAAGGCTTCTCTCTTTGAGCTTCAAGGAGGTGTTTTTCGCCTTTCACAGTCTTTTAGCTTTACAAGTACTAATTGGTTTTTTTATTATTTTAATTTTTTTCCCTAATAATTTTAATTTTGTTCCTATCTCAGCTGGAAAAGATCTCTCTATAGCCTGCTGTTTGCTAACACCTCTTATTAATGACCAATGAAACGTCATGGTGCTTGTTCTGCTTTGCAACCAATTAGTCTGTGTAGGAATTGTAAAATCAGAGAGGGATGACCCCTAGAGAAAAGCATGTTGCTGTTTGAGTCATAATCAGATTTTCTTGCAGGAGTAAAAGACAGCTTCAAAGAGGCAGATGCGGGATGAGATGCGCACTGCGCGTGTGTGTTGACCTGGGATCAGACATATGGATCACCAGCCTGATGGAAGTGCCACACTAGAAATTACTTTGCAGAGCACACATTCAGGCACACATTAATACTTCAGGTAGCACTGGTAGTGTGGCTCTGCTAGTAAATTCATGCCTTTCCAGGTACAGGAACTACACGTGCCAGCCACCATGGCAGGCTTTGACTCTTGGTTTCTGCTGAGTTCATAAATTGAAAGACAGATTCCTCTATAAAAGTACTTTTTAAGATGGTGTAATAGCTGGAGCTGGGTGCCTCCAAAGAGGGACCTTGAACAAAGAGTTTATTATACTCAAACAATCTAAAGTTCCCAGCCTTTATGCAACTGTTTGAACCAGTTGTCCCCTATATGAAGCTCTGGGAGCTCTTCCCATTCTTCATTGTGTACCTTGCTTGCCTCTAGGTAGGATGTTTCTTATTTCTAAGGTTGCAGCTTCTGTTAGTGAATTTCTTATCTTCTGTCTTGAACCAGCTCTAGGGTTTTCTCATATTTGACTGAGTGGAAAGTTCAGCATATCTGGTGAAAGTTCACAGCTTGTGCCTTAGGCATCAGCAAACTTATCTATTAATGCTAAGCAGCAAATTCTATATAAGTAGTTTACCAAATCACTCAACATATGGATAGAACTTAATGCAGAAAACCCCAACATACTTTCTCTTATTGTAGTACTCACATGTTACATACTTTGTGTGGTACAAGACAGACATGAAAACTCAAATTATTTACTAACACAGATGGGCAGGGCTCTGTTTTACAGAAAGGTTGAATTTGTTTTAGCAGTTTTGTACTTCTCTTTTTAGTTAACAGTATCTGGGATTTTGGTTCAATAATCTTTCATTGCAGGGCAGCAAGTCAGGGCAAAAGTTAAAACTTTACTGAGAAGGAATACATATAATTCTGACTAGTCCAAAACTATTACACTTTCTGTGACAAATTCACAAAAAACTATTCATTCTTGGAAAATATTGGTTTATCAGACCAAGCACGCTAGATAAGTAATGGATATATTTTAAAAATGTAACATTTTAAATAATGGAGGTGACAGTAGTATATTTATTATTTAGCAACCCAGAAATTATAGGATTCACTTAGGACACAATTAAACCAGGACTGCTTTTTCTGTGAATTTGAACCCATATTTTTTATTCCCATAGAGGGATAGAGGGACCAAGCTTGTGGTCTGGAGTTCTGGTCTAGTTCAGGAGAAAATGGTTAACCAAGTCTCTCATGAGGTTGCACTTCCATATTATATGAATTTTAGCCGGAACAGGAAGTAATGTCCTCTTTATCTTTCAAATAAATCTCATAACCATTGGGTTATAGGGTAATTTTCACTCTGCTTCATTGAATATTTAAGGATGTTAAACACCTTAGCAGGTGAGATTAGAAAGACAAGAGTCTGATTCTGAAAGGAGGGGCTCAGGATGTGCTGTGTGGCTGGAGGACTGCAGGCACACATCAGTCAAAAGGCAGCTAGAATAGGAACCTATAAAGTTTCATTTTCTGATAACACAGATGAGTGGCCAAAACAGCATTGATAATCAGTTCTATAGGGGCCAGCTTGCTTTCCAGGCAAAAATGTGTGAAGAAATTGTGGGATTCGTTTTTATCCAGATACAGCCCAGCAGAGTCTTCCTGCAAGCAAAATGATGAAGCAGCAAACTGTTGCCACGCCATGCTACGCTCTTAAGGTTCCTGTCTTGCATACACTAATCCTTCTCCTTCTTTCTTTATCAAAAGCTGTACTTACAGAAACAAATTCTAACCTCTGGCAGTTTTGAGCTCAGCAAAGCCATCTGCCATTAAAGGATAACTCTGCTGACTGTTGAAAAGTATTTTCTCTTTTTATGCTTCATTTCTGGTAGAATTTGGCTGGCCAGCTTTGCTAGCATAGAAGCAATCATTGAAACAAACTCATGTTTAAGATTCATGTGATTCTTTAAATTGAGTAGCTGAACTGTTTGGCTTCTGAGATTTCCTCTTAAACTTGATAAAGGTCCATACATACAGAGTAGTCTTTAACGTTTTTGTTCTTTATAATACCAGTTTGGAATTTCACCCAGAGGTTTAAACTGTAGTATCTGGCTGATTTACACCTAGTTTGGAAGCAAGAGATGACTCCATCTGCTTCATAAATTATATCAGTTACTAATTCTCTTGCTATTAATGGATGAACAAACTGAGTTAAAGAAAAAGAACTTACTTAGGTTTTTCTTCAAAGGTATTTAATTCTGAAGGCTTGAACATATTTGGTTAAGAACAAGTTTAACATCTGACAGCTTTTCCCTACTTCCTTACCCACATAAAAGAACATTTACATTCTTGTTTACATTACTCTTACATTCTCAGAGTGCTTCAGTTTTACTGGACTACTCTGTTATCCATCTTTTACCCACAAGTTGTATCTTAATCTTACCAAGGCCTAAATCTTCTGAGGTTTCTGTCAATGGTATTAATACCCAAAATGGCAGGCTTCAGTAGAAGTAATCCCTGCCCCCTCATTTCCTTGATTTTCCTACAAAGTCAGACCAGCTTGCCCTCATCAGTGCAGTGTCTGTGCTAATGTGAGTTTCAATCACAAACACATGAAATGGAGAAGAGCAGGTTGGAGAGAAGTGGTAGCCAAAGAGGTCTCTGTGGAGTACCAACACATGGAGTCACAGGTGCTGTACATATTCAAGGTAAGAAAGAGCAGCAAAGAAAATGCATCCAGGGCATGAGACATCTGAAAACTCATAAAACATTAATTTGGGAAAAGGGAATGAAATATTCTGTGAAAGTAATAGCTTCTTATTTATGCCTTTACTTGTTCATCGACAGTGAGCTTTTCCTGGCCTTCAGGCAGGGATTGCTACTTAGATGACTCCTCCTGCTGCTCTGGCTTGTTTACATCATCCTAGATAGCAAATGGCCATGACATGAATTCAGTTGGACACCGAGCCAAGATGTTTCAGTGGGAATTCAGGGCACGTTATAATTTGTCATTTTCTTTGTATCCCAGCCTCAGGCTGCACAATGAAACATAATCAAGTTCTGCAGAGGGGTGAAACACAGGGAAGTAACTCTGTGAGTAACAGCTTCACATTTAAAGACCAGACTGAATGAATTTAGGGATTTTTAAAAGGGAAAACTTGAAAAAGCTCTAACTTCAGTGCATGTTTTGATTTTTTCATTATAGGTTTAGATGCTTGCACAAAATACCACTAAAATGTGGCTCTTGCCTCAATGCTAGGTCCAAAACTAGCCCTACTAAAAAGCTAGAGATAGAGGATTTTTTTTCCTTTCCCTCTGACAAGTGAGTTGTGATTCAGGGTCCCAGAAAATTAAATGTTTGTGGTCTAGATGCTGCAGTTGTGTTCCATGGTTGTTTTCTCTGGGTACACCAAGGACCACATGCCTGTGCCATTGACAGTCAATTGCCTTTTGAGGTGTGTGAGTCAAAGCTGGGGCCCTGTGAGCAGGTATTTTATTGATCTGCAATCTCAGCCAGGGTACTTAAACATTTTGAATGATCTGGAGCTTGAATACTGGTGCCTCATTATTTGACAGAAACTTTATAGATATATAATTTCAGGGGGGAAAGAAATTAATAATCACAACAAAATATATGTTCAAGAGCCTCCTCTTCTCATAGAGGAACTAATGGAATTACTTGTATCACTTGACCAGAAGATTCTCTTGCTTTAGAAGTTGTGGTCTATCCTACTGTGTGTAAGTGAAGAAATT
This sequence comes from Parus major, assembly GCF_001522545.3. Classification (NCBI taxonomy): domain Eukaryota; kingdom Metazoa; phylum Chordata; class Aves; order Passeriformes; family Paridae; genus Parus; species Parus major. The sequence goes on along the minus strand of NC_031770.1, from coordinate 14,871,413 downwards.
TTTATTCTGATTTTATCAAGCAGCTAAAAGTAAAAATAAAATTAAAAAATCCTGGATATGTGTTTGCAGATGAAATTTTATTTTTATCTTACAATTTTAAACAGATTTCATGTATCATCCTCCTCTCTTGGAGCAAAAGGAACAATACTTTGCACCCTTTGTAAGAAGAACTTGCAGCTGTAGGTAGAGCAGTAAATGGAAGGCATGAGATTGCCTCCTTTGAATGAGACTACTATTGCTTTAAAACTGGCAAATTTCAAAGTAAAAAGCTAATGGAGCTCTATTGTTTGGAGCTGGAAACTGAAATCCTAAGCTAGTGACAGAATGAGCAGGCTTCAAAGCCTCAAAGGATGGATTGAAATAAACTATCCTCTTTTCAGCCATTCATCTCATGGAAAAAACTCCCAGGTGAAAAAACTGAGGCACAAAAGGGTTCAGTGCTTTACCTGAGGCCACATCAGTGCTTACAGAGAGATCACATTGCTGAGCTGGGCTGAGTAGAAACCCGGGCTTTAAGGCAGGGAATCTTGTAGGGAATTTTTTCCTCTCCAAGATTCCCTCTGTGTGGCTGCAGAAGCAGTGATTAGGAAAGTCATCTCCGAGATGTAACCTTGAGCGAGCTGACACCTGCAGAGCTGGGAGCCCGGGTATTTAGGAGACCCCAAGGTGTGTAGTGAGATGTGTCCTCTCACTCAGGTTTGTCAAGGTGGGTGGGGAGTCACCCAGCCACAGTCTGGGGGTTGTTTCCCCCTGCTCCTCCCTCCCCCTGGTCAGGCACGAACAGATTCCACACAAAAGCCCTGAGGAGCTGGGAGTACACACATGCCCCGAGAAAACCCGGCTGAAATAGTCACTGCAGCTCCTGTGTGAGGCCAGGAGCTGCCTTCTCAGCTCACCTAGCTTCTTCTGTCTGTGTGTCTTTCCCTCTTGCAGGAAAGCTTCCCTCTGGCTTTTACTGTTCCTTTGAAGAAGGGGATTGTGGCTGGATGCCAGGCTCCTCTGCATCCCACCCTTCTCCATGGCGGATTGGCAGCCCGGAACACAACCGTTTCCCTTCCATAGAAGGTGTGTGAGAGTAAACAGTAAGTGTAGAGCATAAACAACAGTGTGCAAAAATGATGGGTGGTGAGGAGAGGGAATGAAACACGAGGCAAGTTTTCCTGTGTACTTACATATTCAGCCTCCAGTGAAACAAATCCCAACTTTCTACTCTCAAATGCAATTTTTCCACACTAAGTGCTTTGAGCAATAGACTGTCCTGCTCCCTTTCTGTCTTGAGGGTACAAAGTGGTACCTCAGTCTCCACCACTGACACCTGATACAGATCTTGACCCCTTCTAAAAAAATTCATACCAAATGTTCATCTGCCTGACCCTCTACCATACTGATCCATTTTTAGCTTTCTGATTTTCTTATTTACTTTCTCCATTTTTCTGTACTGCTGTTTTTTTCCCCTGCTCACATCCTAATTTTTCTTCTCTTTGCTTCATGATCCCTTGAGTTGCACTTTAATGTACAACTACTATTACTTGGTTCTCCTACCTAAATGCTAGTCATTTCTAACCCTTCTCATACAAACACTTGAAGTTGGTTTTTTCAGTTCTCTTTTGAGAGAAAACCCAATACTGCCCTTGTTCCTCCTGTTTACAACAAATTATTCAAGAAGCAAAGAGTTACAGCTGTACTTTTGTTTGGGTTTGGTCAAGATAAATTCTTTTCTTCCAAGTTACTTTTTGTTCATAAAAGATACACTTTATTATTTGCCCCTGCAAGGAGGATGGATTTGAAGTCATGGAGCAACAGAAGGTAGCAGTGGGGTAAGGTACACAGATTAGTTAGGTAAGTGAAGCTGCATCCCTAAAAGATGGAAAAAGCCTTCTGCTCCCTGGAATTCTGCCATGGTAGGAGCCAGCTAACATAGGCTTGGGGCAGGTTTCACAAATCCTGAAACGCAAAGGTGAGTGCTGCAGTTTGACCTTCTTCCTTCTCTTTCATCCAGGTTGTGCACTCCTCCTTAACACCAGCAAGGCACCAGCAGTAGCAAAGACTGTCATGACCAGCACAGCATTTCCAGCTCCTTTGAGGAACTCTCCCTGTGAGGCAAGTCATAATGTTTTCTTTTCTTGTGCAATTTACAGAGCTCTTTCTGTGTGTTTGACTCAGGTTTTCAAATGTAGGTACTAGGTCAGTAGCAAGGCAACCACTACTTCTGATTTTATTTTCTTTAAAATATACCTATTTATGCCCACTGTGCAGGGGAAAAATATGGTTATCTGCTTGAATGCCACAAAATATGCTTTGAAAAACCTATCATATCCTGTCCTCATTGCATCACATGATGTGTTACAGTCTTCATAATTAGGTGTGCATTCTGTAAGAGAAGGGCAGCCAGCCTTACATAAACACAGAGAGGAGGAATCTTACTGTGTGAACAAGCATTATATTTGCAACATCCAACACAGAACAGGCTTCAGGACTGCCCCTGAGCCATTCAGAAAAGGCAGTGCATGCTTTCTCTAGCACAGCTGGGATTTGGGCTGGCAGCTCTTCACACTGCTGCACTTCAAACCTACCAGTCCTCGTGTAGGCCTCCTTCATAGGAGTGCTGAAGTTAGCAGCAGCAGAGAGAAATTAATCCAGCATGGAGCCAGGTTCATATTCAAGCAGAAAAGCTATTGATAGTCATAAGACATCAGCTTATGCAAGTACATCAAGGCTTGCCAGACAACCTTGCTCGTGGTTCTCATTTCTGAGTCAGTTGTATTTAACCCTTAAAGTGCACCTTCAGAATGCTGACCTGTCTGCATCTTCTTATTCTGTATCTTCACAGGCTGTAGAATCATTGGTAAGATTTATTTCTGACTTATGGCCTTGAACCACACCTAGTGAGTTAAAGCATTTCACATCTTCATGGTCACTCAGAAATCTCACATTAGCTTCTGGATCCTGGAGCAGAGGGATTTAGGAAAACTGATACTAACAAAGTGCAGCTGTTTGTTGGTTGAGCACTGAACAGACAAAAGAATCTGTTCCAGTGATCTTAAAATGCAGAAAGAACAAGAGGGGATGTGCTGGAAAGTTCTCAGGAATGAAACTACACAGAAGAAGGTGTTTCTTTTCCTTAAAGTTTGGTTTGTTTTACTTCTGTTGGATATCTCTGTTCATACAGCAAAGCGCCTCTGGTTTTTCTCTCTTGATATATTCATGTTCTCTCTCTTTGAAATATATTCTACCTTGTTTTTCCTCCCATCTGTGACAAAGGCGTATGCAGGTTCTGAATATTTTAAGACCTTGCTCTGCCATGGACCAGCAAGAGCGAGTGTTTTTCATAATCCACCTGACACAGGAATCACAGTGAATGATTTCCCAATATCTGTGTATTTTTTTTCTTGTGTATACAACACTGCAAATAATTAAACTTGCCTTCAGGGGAGAGGCTGCCGTGTATTTCATCTGCTCACATGCCATCCCACCTCCGTCACTCCCCTTGGCACTCAAAAGGCATCCGGACGCATCCAGCATTGCAGCTGTCGGTAATAAAGAGTGAAGGGGTTTTGGCAAGGGTTTTGTCTCTTGCCTTTTCATATAGTGTAAAAGCTTCTCTTCTCAGTGGGTCCCTGGTGGCTTCAAATTCTATTTTACTGGAACAATCTGTCTGTGCACAGAATAATTTAATTCCACTTCTCAACACAACAGAAGAGGAGAAAGGAGATATGCCTCCCTATGCACTTATTTCTCCAACAGGTGCCAACAAACTTCCTAATAGTGAAATTATAGTCAGAAAAGAGGTTGTGAAAATACTATAATTCTGTCCTGTATTTATTCACCTTCAGCCACTTCTTGATTGAACTGGCTCAAGTTCAGGCACTAAAAGATGAGTTTTCTTTTACCTGTCACTGCTGACAGCTTTACCTGGCATGTCACAACTGGGACAGATTCTCTGGCAGCAGAAATCCCACAGAAAATACTCAAAATTCATGTTGCAAAGGAATCTCAGCAAGTGTGTATGTGAATTAGACCTATTTATTCTTCCACCATCAGATCCAGCCATAAATCTGCCCTTCCTCTTGTATTTGATCCAGCTCTTATGATCCTTTAGATATCTTCTTTCTCTCCTGAGAGCAACAAGGAGGTCAACAAACATCCTCATCCAGCTTTCTTCTCCCCTGCTACCTGGAAGATCTGGGGCACCTGCTATTCAACCAAGTTATTATTTTTTCCGCTTATCCCCTAATTTTCTTTTATCCAGTCATGTTAGACCGATCACACCCACCACAGCAGGAGCTGATACCCTGCTTTTTAGCCTGAGGTGTTCATAGCAATTAATTACTTCAGCCTCAGCATGAGGAATATTACCTGACACAGTGCTGTTTACCAGGCTGGAGGATTCTGGGGGTTGGCCAGGATGTCCATGAAACCAGGATGCAAAGCTGATAAGGAAACAGCCAAGCAGTCCACAGTGGGTGCTAGCCACAATGAGTTTCTAATGCTTTAAACTTGTTTTTCCTGCCTGAGCCTGGCTGTTTAATCTTTCACTGTGGCAGACTGGAAAAGGAGGTGACTGACCAGCCTGGTCCAAAGACCTTCTCTGCTGAGGTTCTGGGCAGCTGTTTGCAGTGCTGTTGGTGTTAGCACTTGGAGACACCACAGCACGGATGAGCTTGGCACATGAGCTGTCACTGAGCGTGGGACTGGTGTGACACTCATCTCTGTGCTCGCTGCAGCCTGAGCTCAGTCACCAGGAGCATGCAGGGCTGCCCTTTCCATGCCCTGTGGGAGGCTCCTTGTTAACTCAAGAAAGGAAACATCAGCCTCACCTACTCTGCACCGCCCCACATGCATCAAAAGATGGGAAAAAGATAAAAATGCACACAGGAGATACTGTAATAAACACAGCCTGTACTTTCCCACACTTTTGGGATTGGCCCTAATGTGCCTTGCACTTTGTGTACAGCTTTGTATTGCACTTCACTCCTATTTGTTTTGAGCAGCCTTATATTTTCATTTTCTTTGTTCTTCAGTGCTTTTGGCAGGTCACAGTAGTCCGTTTGTGATGCTGCCCTTTATTCTTGGTTCAGTTAGTTTTTCTCTTTTCTTTTGTTGTTATATTAAATCTTGGCCGGAGTATCCTGGCTTCAAAGAATCTCTCTTGTTTGCAGTCCAGACAGCCTTTGTTATCTTTTTCATGTTGCACTTTCAGCAGAGCCCTTTGCTTATTGACCCCTTTAAGTCTGTGTTTAAAACCCACTCTTTATTGAAGAGGGAAGCTGTGGTACTTCTACTAAATCTTGGGTGAGTGCAGGAAGTGGTTCACATAGTCCGTGAAGTGATGCTCCATTACCCTGAAGTAGCCAGAGAGGGGAGATGCAACAAAAAGCTCAGGAAATGCTTCTGGAACCAAACAGTCACAATAATCAAGAGTGAAAACCTTTTAACCCACACGTAAAAGTTCACTGGAAGTAAAGCAGATGTAATTGAGCATAGGAATGCACATGAAGTACAAAGAATTAAGCCAAACAGTGGCCTGATTTAAAGGCAGAGTTTTTAGAGCTTGAGCAGTAAAGCACAGCTTTACTTTCCCTTCTGTCACACTGAGATTCCCCTCCTCTAAGTGGGAATCAATTGGCATGTGCGAGGCTGACAGGGCAAAGAGGAGCATGGGATGGATAGGCATTTCCTCATTTTGAAGAAGAAATCCATATGCATGTCATTAGAAGCTGTACTGGTGTTTGGGAACCTAGGAAACCACATTGCAATTAAATCCAAGGGAAGTGCTGTCATCTCAGACTCCACCATGGCTAAACTAATTGCTTTACCACAGTTGATAGCCCCTAGGTGGGCACAGTTTCCAAACTATCGTGGCTACCTTCTTCTCAGTACTTCACAAAGAAGTCAGAGAGCTGACAGAAGTGTTGCAGGTGCCCAGGGATTACTCACCTTTGTGTGAAAGCTGGAGACTCAGTTTTGACCCCTCTGTCTAGACAAAGCAATCCCATCTCCCTCAGTCCAGCATTATTGCTGTACAGGTGCAGTCACATGTGATGACTGGCTTTTCCTTCCTTTTTTTAGAGATGTTCCCTGATGTCTGCATCCTCAGGCCTTGAAGGATGTTGTGGTACCTGTCGGTCATAAGAAACACGCATGTTTGTGGGTTTCATGTCTCATCAAGACATCCAAGAGGCTGGTACAGTTGTACCTGCCTGGGCTGTAGTCTTGCATCTATCCTGCAAGATTTCATTTTGTGGTGGGTTGTTACTACTTCTTCTGCTTGGAAGTCACTCCAGGAACATGAGCAGACTGGAGAACGATTTTTAGACAGGCTGTGCTTTGCTCAGCTCAAGGGAATCTGTGACAGGATCTCAGTGCCATGCCTGATAAGTAAAAGCCGAGCGTGCAGCTCTGGTGTGGGCTGTCACAGAGAAGGAGAGTAACAGCAGAGCTGCTGTTGTCTGCATGGGGGTGAATTTGAAATTAGCCTTAAATGTTATTTCATGCATCTCCACAGAGTAAGGTGACTCTGCAAGAGGGACTGCTTTGTGATTAGGAACCAGATTAATTCATTTTCCTGGTAGGCCCTAGGTCAAACTTTTTAAAGGGTATAGTTGTGCTGGGAAACAGTGAAAACTGATTCCTATGATAGTAAATGTGTTTTGTGGTTTTGGCTGTGTTTAAAATAATGAAAATATTTTTCTGATGTTATTTTGACATTTCAACTAGCTGTTTGTTGAAAGCCACCATTATGTTATGTAAGTTAGTACTAAACTGGGCCAGATTTCTTTAACACCTGAAATTACTTTTTGAATGTAAATGTACTCTTTCTTGAAAATAAATATAACATGTTGATGTAGAACAGTATAGTTGAAGTTTGCTTTCTCAGTCAGGTTTACAGATATAAAGATGTTTTCATCCTCTCTGTTTATTAATTCAGTTCTCTTTTCTATGCAGAAGTGCTGCATATTTTCAAGGCATGTAAGTCAATAATATAAATCATTCCTTGAGTGCCTTCTGAGCCCCATGCTTACACCTGCATTGTGTCTCCTTTTCTCCTCTACTCCTTGAGCTTTAAATAACTTAGAAGCATACATGGTAATAACATTGACACTGAAAATTTACGAGCATGAAAAATGCAACACAGATATGCCTCTAGCTCAGCCTTTCATGTGCTTTATTTGGCAGAATATTCTTAGCATACTTTTTTATTTTAAAATGTTGTTTTTAAAATTTGTACAGCTTATTCACTGTCATGTGTCTTCTCTTGCTCCCTTTCCCAACTGGCTTTTGTGTCACAGGATCAGAGGATCTATAGCATCTGAAATCTCTTGAATGCTGGTCATTCCACAGTACTCTGACATCAGAATTCTGAACACTTTCTCTTTTGTTATTGCTTTTATTTTTCTCTTTGTCCATTTTCTGAAATAAAGAAATAATATGAGAATAAATAGTGGGAGAATCTGTTCATATAAACATGAGCCTGCCTACGTATTTTAAAGCTACATAATCAGATCAGTTAATTAGAATTCTATAATTTACAAAAGGTTTTTGCTTATACACCTGAGTCCTCATCTAAAGCAGAAGTGTCTGCAGACTACAAGAGAGCTTGATCATGCATTGTTGTAGATCTGGCCAAAAACCAGAAACAAGACCTTTTGATCCTCTTTATTATTCATAAGAGTCCAAGTCTGAATTGCTGAACACTACTAATAGATGTCTTTGCTTGTACTGTTGTGTGCAACCATTTCTCATTTCTAGTAAGAAAAAAAAATATCAGTGTGATAAACTTCACATGTCAAAGGTAGCTCATATTCATGTACAAAGCTTACTGAGACTTGGCAAAATGTCTGCAGCTATTGCCTAATTTTGTGCAAATCATATTCCAGCTTGCAGCTTGAGTTTCTCGTCAATAATGAGATGTTTTCCAAGCTTCTTTAATGCCTGCGTTACATTCACTGGGTCAGTGCATTCAGCACTGAAAACAATTTCTACTGTTTCCCTTCCAGTGAAGAAGACCCAAGGAAACAGTAACATTTTTCAGGAGACTAAATGTCTGCATTTCAAGAATCCACTGTTCCTTGTCAGGCAAATTTTGGGCAATTCCTTTGAGCAAGTATCATGGAGGGAAGGAGCAAGGACTTGGGGGCATCACAACTAAGTAATGTGCTGTCTGAGAAGATGAAAACCTGTGTTCTAGAGTTGAGGTAGTGTTGGCCAAGAGAGCCACCAGTGAGATCCAACTACTGCAGTTCCTTGGGAGCAAAATGCCTGTAGATTCTCTGTCTTCTTAAAACTACTTTACTCCAAGCCCTGTTTGAAGTATGTTTTTATTTTCCAGTTTCTTTTTCACTTGTGTTAAAGACAGCCAAGTATCTATTCCTGCCAGGTAGGACCATAATGCTAATAGTCAGCATCATTGCCATGCAGAAAGGGAGGAAAAAGAAACAGCAGCTCTCCAGGGTGTCACTGCAGAATGTTTTATTTATGCTGCTGCAAGTGTGTGTCATTGGTCCTCGGTCAGGCATCTCGGAGATAGTTTATGCTGGAATGTTTCTAGCCATTAAAGTAGATTCAGAGGTGTCAGCAAGTTCAAACTTCACCCAGAAGGTTCTTGGTATTTTATTTATCTTTTTTTGCAAAAGGAAGTAAAATGGAAGTCTCAGTTCTCAAGTGGTGGTGAAGTTATACAGCTTGTGCTGGAAAATCTACCTTCCTTGTTTTTCTTCACCTGACAAGCCCTGTTGATATTGATAAGAATTAGTTTTTGGGGTTTTTTTTTTTCTTTCTGGGATGAATTGAGTCTCCTGTTTGTCAGTTCAGAAACTCCACCAACTCAGAGGCTAAGGGGATGCTCAGAAGGCATCCTTCCAGATGGTTCTCGCAGTACAGTGCATGTAGACATCCGACCTGAGTTTTGCCTCAATATGCTGTGTATTTACCATGGGCTCTCCCTCCTGTTAATTTTCCCCTGATCAGTTTAGACCATTTCATTTACTGAGTCAGTGGGTTTGCATATGAACAGCTGATCACCAGCTCTGGTGGGCTCTAAAGCCAGAAAGCAAGGTGCCATTGAGCCACTGCCTACCTTCTATGCTTAATTAATTTCTCAGTGATGTTTCTAGCTTCTGAATATTTTACTGCTAGTTTAACACGGAGGGAGATGTTTGATGCATAATGTTGGGGTATTCCACCAACAGCCCAGCTTTAGATTTTTCCAAATGTGCCACTGCTCTGCTTGCAGGGTGCACTGTGTGTGTAGTGCCATCTGCCATCATTGATGCTGTATTCAACCGAATGAATGCCAGCCCCATTCAGAAGTCTTTACTGTGGTATCCAGCTCATCATCTGCTCTGGTTCACTTCAGCAGGTGTGAAAAGACCTGGACTGCCCTGCTGTGAGGATTAGAAACCATGGAAATCACAGCCAAAAATGCCCATTTGGACACAGTGCCAGTCGATTCACTCAGAGCCAGTTCATTAGAGTTTGCATATTGCACTTTGCCAATGAGCTGATCTCCCACATCTATTGCCAGCTACTTCTTTCCTTCAAACAGCTGACATGTGTGCAAAGGCATTCATTCCAATTCATCAGTTGCTTCAGCTTTTGCTCTAGTGTTACGTTAACAGCTATCAAAGGCTTGTTCTTCCCTCACTTCTGACCATGTAGATGCTCCCTCTTACTTTCTGGCAGGTCTCCAGAAGAGACAGAAGTCTCAAAGCCTCTGCCTAGTGGGAGCTTTACCTCTCAAATTTTAAACTATCAAAATGGCACAGTGAAGTTGTTCCAACTCACCTGTATTAAAAAATGTCACGTAGTGGGTTGCACAGGGAGTTGGCACTTGAGTCCTAAAAGTGGACGTGTGGACTCTCAGTAAGAGGTGTTGCTTTCCCTGGTATAGGTGGAAGGTTTTAAATGTCTACTGGCATTCCAAACTTATTTGAACAAAGGGTTTAGTCCTGATCAGTTTTGTCTCCAGGGAAATTACTTTATTGGGTCTGAAAGGTATAAATTTTCACCTAAATTCACACAAAAAAAGGCCTCACTTTGTAGGCATTTGAAAATGTAGAATACCCAGCAAGTTCTTTCATCTTGATTGTCACCTGTTAGGAGTAACCATGCAGACACCAAGTTGGAAAGCATTAGCCTCCTACACCATGAACATTTGTCAGCAGCCTCTCTCACCAGTGCTGGTTCTGGTTGCTGGGTATGAGCTCAGCCCTCCTCAGCTGCCTCCATGGCCATCATGTTGTGAATCTGAAATAGTTCCTGGCCATCCTGCTCAACTGCTTTTTCTCTGTAGTGTCTGGGAGGTGAAAATTCTCACACTTGCTGTTGTGATTTCCACTTTCTGACTCTGGAAATAGCCATGGGACTCCATGAATCCTATCCTGGAACTGGGGTAGGAGTGAGCTGGAAATTAGGCTTGACCAGAGTCCAGGCTTGACCAGTGTCCAGGCTTGACCAGCTTGTCCCCAGAAGTGCTGTGGGCACCTGTGATGGTTTGCTGAACCACTCAAAATCCTACACATCAATTTTGAATGTATGGCCAAAGTAATGTAACAAAATGTTTTCACAAACACAAACTGTCATATCTGTTTGTACATCTATCAATCCTTGGGTTATACAGTACAATTGATTCCAGGCAAATCCAGTAATTTTTGGACTGGAGAAAGAGAAGACCCCCATCTACATTATTCAGTCTCTGTCGGTTTTTCAGTACAAAGTCACTTTTTTCTTTGTAACTTTGGAGACAGGCAGATGAGCTGTAGTGTTTACCCAAATTCAGTACTGCTAATTAATACAATGGATATCCAGAATTTTGTTCCACCCACTCCAAAATTGTGATCATAAACTAGGAATAATCGCAACACTTCTGTCATTTTGATGCCTACATCTGATTTGGCTGCCAGAACAAACTTACACCATGACATAGGAACAGCAAGCAAAATTTATCAGTTTTGTTTTATGCTGAGAAATGGATATGGATGTTCTGTGCTATCAAAGCAAGGAAGTAATGTTATCAGGTGTTCCTTTGTAAAATACAAACTTAATTCCGAGCCTCCTGACTTTGGTGGTGGCTTTGAAGTGCTAAAAAATAGAGTGCTTTATTTAATATGTATGGATACTAGATACCATGCTGAACACTTTCTTGTGTCCAAAACATCCATCGTTAATGTAGCTTTAATAAACTCATTCTTTCAGCATTCACACCTCTATTGGTTATTGAGATAAAACCCATTGGTTACTGAGATGAAACCCAGCTCCTGAATACAATATATGTGGTATTTTACTTATGGTCTTTATCAACAAAGGCTAGCTCCTCATCTTTTTCCCAAGAAAATAAGACTATATCCATATAGTATGGATTGTGAAACTAGCCTAATGTGGAAGGAATTGTTTTCCTTTTTATACAGTGAGAGAGAGAAAGTCATAAAATGAGAAAACTACATGAAATAATTTTACATACAGGGATAAATGCATAGAAATGGATTCAATTACATTATCATAACAAAAATGTTAGAAAAATGGTTCCCTGCAGTATTTTAATTAATAAAAACCCCACCAAATTATTACTGAGCTTTGATTGAAAAATCTGTAGAAACTTGGATGGAAAGTAAAAACTGATTTTTGCAAAGAGTATCTGGGGGATGAGGATGTGATTACTAGTGATGCCTGCTTATTGCAATCTTCTCCCCGTGTTTTTTGCTGCTACTGCTGCTGGAATATAAAAGTTTATTACTGAATAAGTTGTTAGTCTTTACGTGAATCTCTTAGGTGGCATCTTAGGGGCGTGTAGTCTTTGAACTGCTCAAAACAGAGGTACAATCTTATCCCTGTAAAATTAGTCACATATGTGAAAGCTAAAACAGACTGTTTAGACTCTAAAAAAAAAAAAAAGAAAAAAGGCCAGTCATTTCAATGTTTAATAGCATATACTAAGTATCACAGGCTTCCATATCTGTGGAGTTTCCTATAGGGATGACATGAGTTTAAGTATGGGAGAATCACCTTTTCTGTAATTGGAAAGCAAGGAAAGAAGAATTGATAACTTTGTTCACTTTTGAATAATGTTTGTGATGCTTAATCTCATATGTTCTATTTCTTCTAGCTACGAATGTCATGGCTCATCCATGGTGTCTTGCTGGGAAATGTATCCCTGATGCTGGTGGAGAACAAGACAGGAAAGGAGCAGAGCTGGATGTTCTGGCATTCAGAGAACAGCGAAGGTTTGGGAATATGGCAGTGGATGATCTTACCTCTCCCAGAGATACTGGATAGGTATGAGTCTCCTCATTCTCCTGCATGATGATCAATCCTGTCAGCACTAGCTACCTGGCAATGAATATGGCCAGCATTGCTCTTAGAAGCTGTTCCCTTAGGTAGAAGTGCTTTGTCCTCTGTGAGGCATCTTCTGTTAGAAGCAGGCAATGAGAATAACTGAGTATTTTGGGCAAAGCACACAGTTTTTCAATTCCCAAGTCTGAGTTTTGGTTCAAAAACTGATTCCATGGGTAGTCTACAGCAAGGTGCTTAAACTTGTGTCTCCCTTTCATTGACTGGGAACCACACTCTTTGCATGCTGTTCTATGTTGCATGTTTGGTGCTCTCTCATGGTGTGTGAGAGTTGGATGTAAGCTCCATAGATATTTTTTCTGGGTATCAAAGCCCCTGGTGTTCAATGTGTCTAATTCTGAGGGTGAAGAGGTGGGAAAAGAGCCTGCTGCAAAATCAGGCAGGGATGCATCTTTGTGTTAGCTGTAGCAGAAGCTCACCTTGATAAAGGGCTGTGCCAATCATGGCTCTGTTCTGGCTTGAAGCACAGAAGGTTTATCTGGTAGCATATGCTTATTTAGAGTGTTGTTTTAGCTGTTTCTTGCCAGTGATCTTTAAGGGAATACTCTTGTTCATTGTTTACTTTTAACATGTGATGTTTCCAGAGAAGGCACAGACATATTTCACCTCCTGCTGCCCTGGCCCTTAGGCTGCAAGATCTGCATCTACCATCTGTGTTGTGAACACTGGTGTCCCTTGTCTTTTTGGAAACCTGTGCCCTAGAACTAATGGATTTCATTAAGGGGTAGTTTGTCTTCTAAGAACTTTGAACAAACATTATATGAGTATGTCTTTTATCTTCCTGGCACCTGGGGATGCGTGTAGGCTGCAAATACAAGGACATTGCCAATGCTTTGGTCCTGAATGTATAATTAATATGAGTGCGTCAAAGGTGTAAAAAATGCCAGCATTAAGCTTATTGTGCAGTCACTGGTGAAGCACCATTTGTAAAAATACCTGGTTGCTTCATTCCCTTCAGCTGTGTTTCCTTTGAAGAATGGTATATTTTGCCATTATTATTTATGTGATTTATTTCCTAATGTTGCCAGGGGAATGTTTTGTACCTGAATTATTCTGTACCCTTGTACTATTGCTTTCCTTTAAATTCTCTCTGGTTGCAGAGTCAGGCAGAGAACACTTTGATCTTAGGAGTCAGGCTAGCAGTGGTTCATGAGGAATCATGGATTCAGCTGATAACACGGTGCTGACTATTATGTATAAGGTGCTGACACACTTACTTCCCCATTGCTTACAGAGAAAGACAGAAGGGTTCCCTGAAGGAATGGAGTTTGTTGTAGGTTAGGACATAAGCATGGAACACTTTGAAATTTTGGTGTCTCTTGAAAAGTTTTTGTCCTTATTTATTCACAGAAACTGTGCTATGTTAATGAATTTTTCTTCTAAGATTGATTTAATTGAAACCAGTCCTTCCTGGGAAGAAAGGCTTCTTTCCTGGGAAGAAAGATCATATTTCCAAGTCTCTCTCCTGTAAGACTTGAAAATACTGCCAGCATCTTTCTTGCCATCTCAAAACCTGTTTCTTAGGAAATATAGACTGCTGTACAGATTAGGAAGGAATTCTATGGAAGTATACACCAAAATGGTACTAGTGAGACTTCAGTATATAAATGGAGATAAATGACAGTTTTGTTGAACTGTAAGAAGTAGTTAATTGATGTGAACACAGTGCTGGTGCTGCTGAAAGCTTGCTGTGTCTGTCTTTTTCTAATTGGTTCCTGTGTCAGAAGCTGTGAGGGTCTGTGTTAGAACCATGACATTGCAGATATTCCTACAGGAGGAGCTGAAAGTTTCAAACACCTTACAGAAGTAAAGCTCTCGAGTAAAGCACACCAGTGTACCAGTTTCACACAAAATTAAAGCATATTCCATTGTGACTGGGAAACTGAATGGAAAGTGTTATTAATAACAAGATAATATGCTCTAAAACTGCTCAAAAGCATGCTTCTTTAAAAGCTGCTTAGCCATAATTTCCATGTTTGGCTTACAGCACTTCAAAGAATCATTAGGAAGACTTCCAAGAAATTAGATCAGCTCTATCTTTAGAAACAGACATTTCTTAAATGTTTGATATGCCTCAGGCTGTTGGGAGAAATTATACTTTGGCAGAAAATCACAGCTAGAACATTTCAGGTGAATTGGCAATAACAGAAAAGAGGGAGGAGTAAGACAAAGAAGTTAAATTGTGACTGAGGGACAGTAAGTAGAATTCTAGCTCTGTGTTAGTCAGGGCAACCTTGGACACATGCAAGCACAATTTCACCCTGTGTGAGGTCTTACCTCTTCTGCATGGACTTGGAAGAAGCTGAAGTAATGCTGGCACTTTACATCTTCCTGAAGTTATCTACCCCCTTTTGCTCTGAAAGGTGTTAGCAGAACAATCCTGAGAGCTTATGTGTTGTGTTGATAACAGAGTTGTAATCCAGTTACAAATGCTCAGGATCCTTGTGCATGGGGGAGAAAGGGCCAAGAGCCTGGTCAAGGATGTGTCATTAAAGAAGACAGCTGTGGGCAAGAGCTCCTTAAACTGTTGGAAGAACAGGTTGTGCCTACCAGAGGCAAAAGGCAACAGAGGCACTGTGTTTTAAGTTGCCAGTGAGATGTACTCAACATGGATGAGCAATCCTCGCTGTGATTTGTTATTCCCTGTAGAGCCACTTGCCCTTCTCTAAAGGATGCATTATCTGCAAATCAAATAATCTGCACAGATTAGTGAAAGCTAGAGAAATGGTTAATTTTACTTACTGGGATTTACACATTAGTGCAATACTGCAACATTTGGATTGAGAGTGGAATAGAGAACCACCTTATTGTAAGATTGTTTTACTTGATGGAAAATTTGTTTTCCAGTGAAAAGTGATAAGTCTGTCAAGGGCTGTTCATTTTTAACTTCACAGAAAAAAAGTAGGAAACAGTCTTGAAAACTATATTGTAGTTGGTAGTTTGAGCTTGCTTTTTTTTATATATTTTCTTTTAGTTAGTACATGTGAATTTAAATTTTAGTAATGATAATGTTGTGTGAATGTGGCAGCAAGAGCAAACAGAAGCCTGATGTAATTGAAGATGAGTGATTTGTGTAGCTAATAATTAGACATTGTGTTAGTTAAACAGTGTGGTCAAGGTACAGCACATAGATAAAATACAATCCCATGTAACTAAGTGATTCTCTGGAGCTTGCTGTAGGCTGATGTTCATTATCACCAACACTTAGCAACTGTTTGCTACGCAGTGTGAGAGGTGGAAAAGGATTAACTCTAATAGGCTGAAGCCTGACTGGAAAATTAATGCTTTAAGAAACAAATTCTAAATCTCCATTTTTGCTCCCTTGATGAAGCTGAGACCAGCCATGTAGAGCAGCAAGTAGACTAAAAGTTCTCTGGGTCCCTCTACCACCTGGCTGAAGTTGCCTGGAAGTGGATTCCATGTGAGCCAGACCAGCCTAGCTATGGTATTTTAAGGCCTATATTCTCTACTAACCCTTTCCTTTTCGTTAAAAATATTTCACTTTAACCTCTGTAAGGGGAATTTGGTAAAATTGGCTAATATTAATAGTAACCTGTCCCACCTCAGTGCAGTCCCATGACAGAAGAAGACTGTGTAGAAATATAAAAGGAATTTAAATGTGTTTACTGGTTAGAAAGGTTTCTTTGGTTTCCTTTCTTCTTAAATTTTTTTGGCATTACAACATCTAAATTTTTAGCCAGTCTTTATTAGTAGTGGCCAGGTGGAGGATGGAATAGGAGTTTACTTGAGGTCCCTAGAAATTAAATTTTCAGTCATTAATATCAGTACCATTTGCCTTGTCACTGGTAGCAAGGCCGGGCCATGTCCTTCTAGCAGGGAAGCATGTTCAGAAAGTGAAAAACCAATTTTCTTTTGGTCCCATAGTGCTTAGAGGGCTTCAAAATTATTTTCTTGCTGGTGACCTTCTCCTGAGCACTGACTGAGAATTTTATTATGTTGGAAGGGATCAGTGAGGTGACTTACCTGGAAGGCTGGGTAAGGATGAGAGCTTGCTGAGGAAGAAAGCAGAAATACCCACAGACAGCAGTTACCTCAGAGGGTGATATTCTGTTGCAAGAACTCAGAATTCAAGTCCCAACAACTGCACTTTCTATTTTGTTTTAACTGGCTTCATTACCTATTCCAATTTTTCTGACTTGCTGGATTTTTACAAACTACACTGGCTCTCATTAGGTTTTAGTTTCCACATCCATGTGGGATTCTCTTTTGGTCCATGGGAGTGAGACTGTCTGTTCTGTCTGGCTCCCTCATCAGCTCCGGTCTCAGAGGCAGCCACGGCACCTGGGGACCCTCTCACTCACTGCAGCAGTAAAAAGAAGTCTCATTTCATACCCCTGTGTCTCCACCAGCTGTGGCTAAACACTCTTCTTGTGCAGGAATTTTTCCTGCATTGTTCTGTCATTCCCTGTCACCCTTTTCAGAATTTATTTATAAGTTTCTGAGCATCAGGTTTCCCATTTGGAAAGAAAAGGAAAAGGAAGGCTCTTGGCAATATTTTTAACCCAGGGGCCTGTTTATCTCATGTTATTCCTAAATTTTCTTCCCATTCTCTAAGAAGAAACAGGGACCCTAGCTGGTCATATGTCTTTCTACACATTACCACATATACACATTAACTGCTCAATCTGCCCCCAGATCTCTTCAGTCTGTCTTGCGTCCACCCAACAAGCCTAGGCTGTGCTGCCCCGAGGTGGCCACACATTATTTTGTTAAAAGCAGTGAGACCTTAACAACCAGATCACTGCTCTTCTGCTCTCTAGCATTAATTATGTCTGTCTGTGACTGTCCTCCTCCTGAAAGAATTATTCTGAAAATGTTGTTCTGTGCATCTGAAAAGAGGGTTTTGGTGACAGTGTGCAGAGTGCCTGTGACGGATTTTGTACATGCATGGTTGTCTTTAACAACACCTTTGAATCTTAATCTTTATTACTAGGTATTAAGTAACTTCCTGCATGGTAATTCTGCCTCTCTGAGTTTGGTTAACATGCTTATATTTCTCCAAATCACCTAATTTCATCTAAATGTGTCTTTTATCCCAAAAAGTAAGTATTCCTTTGTGAAGTGAGCTAACAATGCATCATTTGTAACAGAGAAGTTAATGGGAACCCAAATGTAATAAGGGTTAGTGACCTGAAATTTCTCCATTCTGTGACTACCTCGGTTTCAAGCAGGTTCAGCCATAATTATTTGAGCTAGGTAGAGAGAGAAATCAGTTCCATCAGAGGCAAAACATTCCCAGTTATGAAATGAGATCTGTACGTACAGACATGCTGTGTTCGTGTCACTGCATGGGGGATTGAGTACAGAGGAGATTAACGTTCAATCTTGGTTAATAATCCCTGTCTTTTATGATAAAAAGAAAAAAAATAATTATTATGAGCCTTTCTAAAATAATGGCATGAAGGCAGCTGCCTGAGTCTGGATAATGAAAACCTGAACTGTCTGTAGGAGCCAGGGACAATATTTAGGTGAAATTCAGAGTAGTTATTGAAGGGACAGAGCTGCAGCATTTGCACAAAATCAGCTTGCAGAGGTTTTCAATGCAATAAGAATGAGTTTTTTATTTCCCTTTCATCAGGAAAAGATAAAATACATGCAGAACCTAACATTTACGTGCAATGAAGATCTAGGGATAGGTGATATGAGCAAAAGTTTGTCCTCATGGAGGCTATACCAACATAACTATAAATATATTTTCACACTTTTAGTTCTGCATTTCCCTCTCTAACAAGCCTCAAATATTTTGGGGGAGAACCAGCCTTCTGTGAGAATCAAGAAAAACAAAAGTAATCAAAAAGAAGGAGCTGAAGAGAAAACGCAGGGTGATGAGACAAACTGAGTCAAACTCAAACACTGACCACACTGAAATAAAACCCAAGATTCAAAACACATGAGAAATGGGAAGGTTACAGACTAGGAGCTTTGATGTCCTGTTTTGGTCAGATTTAGCTGAGTCAAATTATGCTTTCAAAGAACTGTACATCTGGATTGATATTTCACACATGGGGCCAAAGGTACAAACCAAAAAAATTTCATTTTGTACCGTTTCTTATTTGTGACTGAAATATTTGAGCAGTGGTCACCCTTGAGCAGTTTTTGAATTTGTGTAAAATTTGTATCCTTCAAACAGAGAAGCTGATGTTCCCCAGAGAGGAGACTGAAACAAGGAGGGGAGGGTGTCCCCCTGGTACAGCATTTCCTATTTGCCTCAAACAGAATTTCTTTTTTAAAGGCCTTTGTATGTTTGCTTTTGCAGCTCAGGTAACACTCAGCTCTACAGGATGTAACTTGTACTTCCCAATTGTCATACATCTAAAGAATCCTCTTTCTAGCTGCGCTCCAGGTTGAGTAGGGCAAAAGGATGCAGTTAAGAAGTAATTTCCACCAGTCCTCAAGTCATAATTTTTCTAATATCCAAGTCATTAAAGTGTTTCATGGCTGCCATACCTTCATTCCTATGAAGAACACACATTTATCTGATGAGGATCTGGCTTCCATGTGAAGAAGTTGCTGGGATTTATTAAGCAACGAAGTCGTGACAAACTTGCCAGCAGTAATTTGGCTGCTCCTGTAAAATTGCCTTCAGGAATATTCTTTTCTAACTATTCACTGCAGCATCAGTGTCTGCAGTGTGTGTGTGTGCATGGCTGTGGACCAGTATCTGTGCTGGGACCAGTGGAGATAGTGGGTGTGCAGTCAGCATCACCCCTCTTTGATCTGTGCACAAACACCCGTGAGACATTGTCACCTCCAGCATTGTTCTGAGTCACTGCAGTAACATTGCTGCTTCATTATCAGCTCCCACCAAAGTCAGAGGGAGTTATTTCATTATTTCATTATTTCATTGATTTCAGGGATCAAACAGAAAGGAAAAAAAAAAAAAAAAGAGGGAGCAAGGGAATGAGTTTGTCTGTGGAGTTTTTTCCATCTCACTGATGTGTGACATTTCCATCTTGAGTTTTGATTAAATTTTCCTTAATTAGCCCATTAAGCTAAAGCCACCAAAGCTAATGATTGAAATGTTGGTTAACTGATGATCTTGTTTCAATGGAATTTGAAAGACATCATATTTCTAAATTAATAGTGGCATTAAACTAGAGAAGATAAAATGATGAACTATTTGTTGCAGAAATGCGGGTCTCAAGAGAAGGTTTGTACTGAAACTGCTTTCGTGTTAGCAAAAAATAAGATTAATAGGCAACCAAAGCAGCACTGATGGTCCTAATACTGTTTATCATTCACAGAATTTTCGTATTTTGGAGGCATTTCTGTCATTCCTTTTCATCCCTGGTGAACTTGTGAAAATTTTTCAAGAGTTCTGGTCCCAGTGGTCCAGCAAGTGAAATCAGCAAGGCTGTCTCTTAACTTGAACTATAAATAAAAAGCAACCTATTGTGTTCTGATATGGGCACGTTACACAGCACTCCCTTCAACAACAGAAATACTGGTTTGTATCATGCCTTCAAGGTCCTAGGAGCTGAACATTTGATAATTCTCCTAAGAACAACCCTTTATTGACTGAAGAGGCACGACATGAAAAGTGCATCAAAGCATAACACCTTGGGGCATGAACCTTAGGTTCTGCCAAGGAAATTGCCTGAAGATATTTTTAGAAGTGCTTCATTGCCTAGAGGCAGAACGAAGGTGCATCGTAGTCCTTGCAAAAGTATCTGTCTCTTACGCTGCCTGAGATAAAGTCTGCAGTACTGGAGGGAAAAGCTGACAGAGTGGAATTGCTTATTTGTCTTTGTAATTAATTTTGCAGCCTCAGTTTAACACCTTACAAACATAAATTGACATCAGAGTCCCTGTCTCCAAGTGGCATTTAGTGTGCATCCTGAGGAAATAGACAGGCTCAAATGCACCAGACCTGGTCCCTTCCTTGCATCACCAGTGGTCACTGTGTGCAGGGCACTGATTTCCTAAGGTTCCACCCCTACCTCTTCCTGGGCATTTCAGCAGCCCACAACAGGGAAGGAGAAGCTTCTGCTGAGTCAGTGTTTTACAGCCTGAGGTAGGTGCTGGTTCTCCATTATACAGCAGAATGTGACCTCTGGTGCTTCTGTTTCACACACAGTTCAATCATCTCTGCTGCTGGCACTGTGACTTGCAGGAGAAAGATCAGAGCCCACTGTGTCTGTCCAACAGCTTTTGTTTAAGTCTTGTATGGCATGTCTCAAACTGAACAGTTTATGTTTATGCTAGAGCTTGTAATTCCACTTGAAGTGTTGTGGGATGTCAGCTGTAGAGTAAATTAGGGAGGGAGGCAGGGGGAGGGCAAAATTCAGTCATAAGCTAGTTTAATATCCAAGGATTTTATGTTCCCTTGTGTTCTCCTCCTGGACATACCCACAAGGGCTTTCAGGTATCCCAACTAAGAACTGTGAGACTGCTGTCAGCATCAGACTGAAGTTGCCCTTTTTATGGATTTGGGAAGGACAAAAATATGCTTTTGTGATATTCAGGTTTGTATGGTTGCAGCTGCCCCCTTTTGAGGTGATAAAGGTGGATCATTTAGCAAGGAAAATTGTGTCTTGCAATTTGGAGTTTCCTTTGATGCTAGGGATGCTCTTTCTTCACCATATCCACTATTATTTGTGTCAGTCACCTGCTCTTTCATGGCAGCTGCTCGTGTCTTTAGAACATAAAAGTCTGTTTTGGAGAAGTCTCCATATGTACCATGCATATCTCCAAGGAATGAGAAATTTCAGTGTTGGAACATGGTTGTTTTTTTTACCAGAAATAAAGGAGGAGGAACATAGTAACTATATAAATCTTTTCTGTACTGAGTGGGTTGTGGTCTGTTATAAACCCTTTGCACCTTTGGGAGGCTGACAGGAGTTTATTTCTGTTATGAGGTTTTTGCTTTGGTTGTGTCAGCTTTTCTGACACTGTCCTCAGCTGTAGCTTAGCAAGAACACCAGTTGCAGAAGACCATGACACTCCAATCTACATATCCTCGAGGTCACACATATCCCTGGGGCCTGTTTTAGCTTTTGTCAGACCTCACTGTCCCCTCTAGAAAGCTGCCCTGTGCTTGAGATCAAAGTGGAAGTTGGTTACATTTGTTGACAGAGTCAGGAGGCTCAGTCAAAATCTACATTGAAAACACAGGAATATGCTGTCCCACAGCAAATATGAACATGACCATGGCAACTTCACTGAAATTTTGGTTTTGAGGTTGGCTTGCTGGTAAAGGAGAGGTGGTATTTAAAAGCAATAGGTATCACCAAGACTAATGTAAGAATGCTAACATACACAAAGCTGAGAAAAAATATTTCACACCCAGTGACATGCAGGAAGGACTAGAGTCTGTGAGAAGAAAAAAATTCTGCAGGTGTTTAGATCCTTGCTGTAAGGAAGAAGACAGCATTTCTAAAGCCTTTCGAAATAAATAGTGCTGCTCCTCAAAAATAGCTTGTTCTGTCATCATTTTCTTGTCTAAACTGAAACACCTGCAAGAATCCACATTCTGTCTGAACATTTATCTCTAAAAGAGCAGGAAGCACCAGCAATAGATCTACATTAAAGAGACCCACAAATGGTTTAACTTCTGCTGGCATAAAACATCAAGCTACAACAGAGAATTAGGTTTAAATAATATTTTGTATTCACTTGCAGCTTGTTCTACATCATGTGATAGTTTCATGTTTTTATAGTCTTGATGCAACCTCTGAGCATTGTATCTGACTGCTGAGCTATGGTTGGCTGCTTTCAGAAATTGTTCTCTTTCCTAAGCAGAGTATTATGATTTTATGTGGCAGATATGCATTGAGAGAACATGAACTTGCTAAGCTAAGAGGAAACCTAAATCCACGAGTACACAAAATTAACGCATGGTCAATATACTGTCAGATTTGAAGTATTTCATAGTGGGTAATTTTTGCTCTTCCTGTTGACTTTTAATATCACTGAGGGTGAATTTACAGGGATCTTTCTTCTGGAAAGGTAAGAGTGGCATAACTTCCTGGCAAAAGACAGCTTTCCTTAAATCAGGAAGTGATTTAAGGCAAACCTCCTCAGTTTCTATAAGGGGATAATAAGTTCTGCTCTTCCTGTGGACTACCCAGTGTCAGTTCCTCTATTTTGTGACTGCCAGGGCTGTTAGATATCCTTTGCTTCCTACAGAGCACATCAACACCAAATACTTTCTAAAATGGTTCCAGCCTTTGATTGCTAGTTCCTTTTAGGAGCTCCAAATTCAGGAGCCCTGCCTACTTATTTTTCTTAACGCTTTAGGGTGTATATAGCTTGGGAAAATAAAATCACTTAGGGGTCTGTTTGTTTGGTTGGGGGTATTTTTGTGCCAGAATCAAGGGGACTTTGTTTTCTGACAACACACATGCACACTCTTCTGCCTCCTTCAGGCTGTTTGTTTGGAGGGAAGAGGGGCAATATTCTCTTATTCTGTCCACCTATATTACTGCATAGCTCCCCTCTCCCCTCCTCAGATCATCTTTCCTTGTTAGAAGTGACAATACTTTCTTATCAATTTAATATTTTTATATGTGCAAAGTTTTTCTCCACCATTCAAAAACTGTTTTAATTGTGAAGAGCTCTGAATTTCACGTTCTTTAGCAGAATTTAATCCCATTTTTTCTAATTTGTGCAGGTTTTGGTTTCAGATCACCGCTTCATGGGAAGAAGGTTCCGATGCCATTATTGCTTTTGACAATGTCTCCCTTAGTCTGGACTGTTATTTAACAAGTAAGTTTCCCTTTTTGTGCAAGCAACTTGTCTTTTATTTGCCATGCAGTTGAAATTTGGAAACTGTGGAGAATGGGCTGGGTATCATCACCTTCAAAAGACTCCTTAAAGGTAAAGGTCTGTGTCAGAAATGACTGTGCTTAGGCAGAGGACCCCATTCAGGTGCACCCCTTACTGGTGGAGCCGAGCGGGGAATGGGTTCCCAGTTTGGCATAAGTGGGTAGTGAGACACAGGGTGTGGGAGATCAGCTTCCAGCTGAGGCAGAACCATCACCCATCCAGGCAGGCTGATGCAGAAGCCAGTCTGTGATTACAGATTTCCACATGACCTGGTTTGCTGTGTGACAGTTATCAAAATGAATGACAGTTGGACACTGGCTGGGAAAAGACAGGCATCCTGTGATCGACACTAACTTTGCAATAACATTGGGCACAATACTCCAGTTAAATTAGAACAAGGTTATTTTATTTAGACTGACATGCATTTAAGTCTGAATCAGAAACTAGGATCTTCACACTCTACTGCTCTGGGGAAAAATTTGGATTCTGATCCTGGCTTTGTGACTGACTGGCCTCTAGAACATGCCCAGTCTATACCTCTGATGCCACATGTAGATTTTTATTAAACGTTTGTGTCTGACTCATCTTTCATAATCTCATGCATAGTGAATTGCTTAATTTGTAAATGTGTTCAATGATCTGTTACTCTGTACCTCAGACCAACAACTTACATGAGGGCTGGAGAATTGCTGCTCTGAACAAATTAAACTTCTGCCTTGGGCTGAGCACCAGAACTTAAGTGTGTCCTTTCTTCTCCTGCGCTTGAAGCTGTGACCTCTGTAGCCCTGCTCAGACTGAAAACCTCCAAACCACTTCTGCAGTCAGAATGTTTCATCTGCTCTGTGTTACGTTAATTTGCATTGCCTGGGGCATGAGTCTCTCATAATGAGTATTATGCAGTAATACCTCTTGATTTCTGCGCATAAGTACAATATACCTCAAATTCCACTATTCAAAGAGACCTTAAAATTAGGATAGAATTAAAGAAAATTCCTCATACTTTTACTGGCTAAAAAATTTTGTAATAGTTGGTAAAGATTTTATTCTGTATTTCTGCTTTGTGTCTTCATTCACTTAATGTTTTGCCTACCCCTTATTCCTGTTTATTTTCCTTTTGTCTCAGTTCCGTGCCAGCAATGGAAAGTAAATCTGCCCATTTCTTTTAATAATGTTATATCCTGTGACTGCAGGCTCTTACTCTCAGCACAGAAGTCTGCAGCCCTTATTTTAGCTTCAGTTTTGGATTACATACTGACTCAGTCCCCCTCAGCCATAAACCAATCTGTGATTTCTTGTTTTCTAGTCAGTGGAGAGAAGACACCTCGAGGTACCGCTCCAGACTCAAGCAATTTGCTCATCAGTAGAGGTGGCCAGAAGAAGTTTGGATGGGAACAAAAGCTCCTGGGAAATCTCCAGCTCAGCAGTGCCCCCTTTTCTGATCCAGCAGGTAAATGTCAAGTCTGAGAAGCATCATCAGATAGGAGAGACGTCCAACTAGCACAGATATCATTTAGATGTGGCTGAATGCAATTTTTTTCCCCAAAGCCATTGTTTAGAGCTTTTCCCAAGTCCCTTACAAATAAAACAAAACATGCATTAGAAAGTAATTACCTTTGGCTGCTAGCTGTAACCTGGATTTAACTGTAGCAGTCTGCAAGCTGGTGGAAGAACCAGAGGGGGCTGCTTGAACTAAAATGTGGATTTAAACTGTAAGATAAGTGTGTTTGGTGTCATTGGCAGGAATCAAACTGAAGTGTCCATATTGACTGAGTTTAGCATTTGTTACCTGAACACCCAGTTCTAGTTAACACAGACTTGGTTTGAACTAACAGAGCCTCACTTTTTCAGTAAATATTCATTGTCCATTTGAAACAGTACAGCACTGGACTTATGAAATGTCAGTCTTGTATGTTCATGTTACTTTATTCTCCGCTACCCTTCAGCTCCTCTTTCCAACCTAACTGTAATGGTGTGGGCCAGATAGATGCAAGAGTTCCCTTCCCTGCCTTCACCCTCCCATTGCTGTCTCCCAAATGTTTCCCTCTTTCCTCTCCCAAGCTTTCCCACATATTCACAATATTTGGTTTGGACCTTAAAGGTCCATTTCTGTTTGATTCTGCTTCCTTCCATCCTCCTTGCCAGCCTCTCTTCCTGAACTGGTTCAAGCAGCCACAACCTCCAGCCTACCTGGGGCAGCAGGGCTGACCATGGAAGCGAGGGGTAGCTACAGGAGAGACAAGCTCTTGTTACAGCTGCAAACCTCAGCACTGTGTGCAGCTGTTTCTCCTCACTTGGGGCCAGCTACTTACCTGCCAATTTGAAATACCACCCCTCTTAAGTTAGAGAGCAGGGTTGATATATGCCTCCTTTGCTCTGTCAGTAAGCCTAGGGATTTGTTCCTGCTGCCTTCTTCTCTCCCACTCTTCTGCCTAAGAAGAGTTCTTTTGCATCTGTTCTTTTCTAGGCTGTATTTCACTTTGCTGTCTGCAGTGTTCTGTTGAGGTGCACGAACTAATGGTGTTAGGTCTGATGCTGACAGCAGTCTGGGCAGTTTGGCCAAAAACCCCTACACAACCTTCAGTCTCCCTGAAAAGCTGGATCCATGAGCCCAGTCCATGCTGCCACAGCAGGGCAGCTGCTGCTGCCTGAGCTCTCCTGGGAGGTGAGCTCTGGCAGCAGAGGCTGAGGGGACAGCCTGCAGGGTCAGCTGAGTTGCCATCACATGGAGTTTACTGATATTTTATGTCCTGAGCATCACACAGCAAGAAAGATGCAGAAGCACTGTCAGGAGCCTTGAGGGAGCGAGACAGAGGCAATGTGCCCGTGTGAGAGGACGCTGGGCTGGGTGAGGCTGCACTTCAGCGATAAAGGTTGTGTTTAGCTCTATTACAGATGTTGTGTGTGAGCTTGGGCTGTCACAAAGGTATAATTTACAAAAGTGCCTTTATATGTTCTCTTTGAAGATCCTTTGAAGTCCTCCCTTCAATATCTGTATCTCTGTTTCCTGCCTGTAAGCAGAGTTGTCTTTTAAGTGCTCTCAGTATCGCCCTTGGGTCAACGAGCTCATGGTAGGATCCGTAGGCAGGTGTAGATTATGGATTTCTGTCTGACTTTCTGTAGGTGGTGATGTAGTTTCCCAAGGCAGCTGTACATTTCCTTCCAGAGTACCTACTGTTTTAGCAACAGAAAAAAACATTCCATTTTAGATGCAAAGTTAATGCAAAGCATGCGTGGGCTAGAAATCCTGACTGCAAATTTTTTTGAGAATTTTGTTATTTTCTACTCCTCACTGGACCTGACATCTAGCTCTTCTGCTCCCTGTCCTATCTGAGGAATTCAATTTAAAGAAAGGCTTGGATAGTAGAAATAAAGGGAATCAGATTGCATGAGGGTAGAAGAGAAGGTCACTGAGGTACTTCGAGCAATTAAAATAATTTGTGATGACCTTGGGGTGAAAATTCAAGGCAATTCCAATCTAAAACAGCTTGTCTATTTTCTGGGTTGTATCCTTGGTCTTGTTCATATGCTGTCTAAAATTGTCTCTAGCCCTTGGGGTTTGAAATTACTCCTACAGCAATTTTCTCCCCTTGTGCCCTCAGAGTAGACAGGGCAGAAACAGAGAAGCTGAGTGGCAGCTTCTGGCAGTGAAAGTCATTGCATTTCTGAGGGTCTCTGCAGCACCAAATCCCCTTTTTCCTTTGTGCTGCTGAGCCCCAGCTTGCTGTCAGGAAACACTGCAGATGCTTGTTTGGTCCCTGGGCTATGGTTTTACCCGGCTTTAATCTTGTTTCTTTCTGCATCCCGTAATGCATTTAAGAAACCTCAGGCTGAGTCTGTCAAGGCCTTTCCTTTGATGGGCACATATTTACTGTTGTGTGAGTGAACCAACAGCATCAGCACCACCCTGAAGTCCCAAAGACTGCACTGACCAACATGAGCTCAGCTAAAAGTAATTACAGTTAATAGGATCTTTGACTTGTGTGATGGATCACATACTATAATATTTCCTTTTTAAGAAATCTTACTAAAACTAAGAGCTGTGTTCCTAAAGCTGATGAGACAACAGGATAATAAAATGCCCTCCCTAAGTCCCCAAGCCAGCTCAGCCTTCACAGCAGGAGCTAGTCTGCAAGACAGGTAGCACTGTGTTTACACAACATTAAATCCAAGGAAGCTCAGTTGTTTTCAAGGGCATGGGCCCTCCACTTGCTCCTTTGTACCTGAGCACAACCTCTTGTACACACCTGCTATTTTTGCTTGTGCTTGGAAATCCATTTTCAGCAGAAGTGGTGGTTGGCACCTCCAGCCCCCCTGTCCTCTCTGTTCTCAGGCCAGGTACCTACCGACTTGCTTCTTCAGGCTTGCCACTGTTGGTCATGGTCAGAGCACCTCCAGGTCATGCACATCTGAGTCATGAGATTCAAAACACCCAATACAGCCACACTATCAAATATCCTAAAGCTTCTAGAAATGTGTTGCCCACTGTAGTGTCACACCTGGGATAATGAACATGCTGGGTAGAGTAAGACCTGAAATGTCTACAACTAATGTGGTGCTGTTACTCTCTCAAATTTCGTGATGACCAGCACAGAAAAATTCCTTTGGTTTTCAAATCACACAGTTGCTTGCAGTGCAAGGTGGCCATTAGATAGATGTTCACAGGGCACTGCAAATGCTTTCCTTTTCAATTAACTAATGATGTGTTATCTGCTGGAATACCAGCTACTTGCTGAAAGGTTGCAGGTGAAACTTGATTCTAGAAGCAGCCTGGAAAAACAATTGTAACAAGGTCTGCATATGCCAGAACATTGAAACAGCTTTAATGGAATCAGGATTTTTCATTGAGATGGTTAAATGTGTACAAAAAGCTGAGTGCTGTTTATTCTGTTGTAAACCCAGACTTATTTTGGCTTTGGTTCTAAATTGGTTAGGTATTAGTTTGAGTAAAACTGAAAGCTTCTCAAGCCATACTATCATTCAACTACCAATTAAAAAGTCAATTTATATCAAACCAATGCAATTTCCTTTTATACACAAGGCTAGAATATGGGAAATTCGGGCATATAAAGATACAGTGAGCAATAATGAGGAACTCGAGGTAAACAAATTACTATCACAGAAGCTGAAGGAGACAAAATAGGATTCTCAGTAGGCGAAAGGAGATAACAAGACACAGAGCAATCAAGCTTTAATTAAAGATTTCTGGTGCTTCTGAATAGGCTTTAAATACCATGAGGATAGCCTCTCTTTTGATGTTTCAGCTTCTCTTCTGTCCCACTGACAGCTTATTTGTGTCAGGGCACACAGTACAAAAATGGTGTGTTGCGCAATGTGCAAAAACTTTAACCCTTTTTCCCCTCAAATCTTGCATTGTTTTGTCCCTTCTGCTCTGCATATCCACCAGCCATTGTGCAGCCCTGGTTTCTTGCATGGAAACTGCCATCAAATCATTTTCTCACCCAGACTGGGTTCCTGCTTTCCCCCAGTCTCTTCCCCACAGCATTTAGTGGTTGCACAGATTTTGTGTTTTCCATCAGGGAGAGTCCTGTTTTGAGTACTTCCACAGCTGTTTCTCGGAAGAACTCTCAGTCACATTAGTTAATCAGATGAAGGAGCTGAAAGGGACAGTGGAGCAAGTATTAAGTAAAAGAAAATTACATTTGGTTGTTCTTTGTGTGCAATTATACTAACTGAACTGTTGGTATAATGCAATAAAGGTATCTGCAGAATTGTATTTTTGTATTATGCACCAATTAACACAGTGAATAACAGCCCAGTGCCCTCCCCCACAAGAAAAGTAACATTCTGAACAGTGATGGAGATGTTCGGACACAACAGGGGGATCTCACAATATGTAGGTATGAATTTCTTTATTGCAGTGTTTACACTTGCTTTCTCTGTAGGACTGAAAATAGCAACTGTGCAATACTGAAAATCAGCATGCAACCAGATAAAACCTAGCAAAGTTGAATTGGCATAATTGCTCTCTAGAGTTAATCATGCACTTGAAATAAACAGAGCAATTCACAGGTTTCAGACCTACATTTCAAAGCTGCTCAGTCTTAAGAATAGGGGTTTAAATTGTACAGAAACTGCTGTAAACCTCAGAAAATGTTTTTAAATAATTTTCCCACCTCCATCCAACTTGGTCTTTGTTATCTAACATGCGTTTCTACCATCCTTTGTAATTATGAACAAAAAGAAATTCCAAAAAGTTGGTAGCATGTATCACTTAACACCCTTTATGGAAGATCCTTTGTGAAACATAAAAGGCAAAAGAAATTAGTTTTCTTCATGCTGCTTTGTTAGTGCCTGGTTTCAGAGTGTGGGAAGAAACAAGGTGTTGTCATTGCTATCCAAAGTCAGCGGTGCTCTCACCCTCTTACACTGACCACAATTTCTTACAAGAATGCCCAATAGTGTTCCCTATTTATAAACACTTAAGAAAAATCTAAAGCATGAGTCAAGCTTTTGAGTATTTCTTTGAAATGTTACTCAGGATGGATCTGGCATGCCTTTGTCATCACTGTAGATGCTCTTCCTGTTGAACTGAAAGACATCCAAGTCTTTCACTGCTGCCCTCATTTAGAAAATAAAGACAGAAATAATAACTCCAGAAAGAGTGGAAAAGCCAATCTCTCTTAGTCTAGCCATACCTCAGTAACTGGTTCTCGTATTTCTGGCAAGACTCACTAATTTCTATGATCATTTTATATCCCCTTAATACCATTTTGTAGACACACTTAACAGGTATGGGACTGTGATTGTGAGCACAACCTAGTTTCGCCATTTACCCTCATCTTTCAACCCTCTGCCCCATTAATCTCTGGCAAATTCAATCCTGGGAAAGGTAATAATCTCCAATTACTGCTCACAGAACATTGTTAAACTGCAGAACCCAAAGCAAAATTGAAATCCTTACCTCACTGATCATGTTTTTTATATATGCTTGCAGTGTATTTTGCCTACAGGCTTCCAGCATGGACCTGCCCTGGAATTATTGGTAATGCATAACTGAGATTGCTCATGCACTGAGTGAAATCTACAGCTCTCCACACAACCCATGGTGCCAGTGGCAGCCAGATGTTAGTCAAGATTATGGTGGGCAGTTTTCTGTAAGCCTCTGATTTCCCATATTGGCCAAATATTGCCAGGCAAGGGAAGCTTATGGAAGTTTTTACAAACAGGTGAAGCAAACATTCCACTTGTTCATGGCATCAAGTTTGATGCCATTTGCCTGAGAGGAAGAGGTAAAATGAACTCTCTGGGGAAGAATTAACTACATCCAAAAGTTTAGCCACTGGGGTTCTTATGGCCCTGAAACATGAGAATTTGTAGCCCTTATTAATGTGGATTTTTACTCTGTTGGAAGTAGGAATAGTCTTTTGGTCTGAATAGAGGTTGTCACAGCAAATTACACAAACTGTCTGCATATTGTTTGAAAGCACTGATGTATTTCAGTGACATGTTACTCTAGGTTCCAAAATAAGCCAAGTACCATGGTGCTTGGTTGGCAATTTGCTCAAATCACTAAAGTTTTGGTTGGCAATGAGCTTAAACTAGGTTCAAACCAGCTTGATTTGACAAATGCCAGTTAATACATTTAGGCCCTTGAGGCATAGCCAAAATGCCTCTTGTCTGTTTTGTGGCATGCAGTTTGTGTGTTGTACATGTGCCAATGAAATTGCTTTCTGTGTTAGAAGTACAAATGTGCCTTAGGCTTTGCTCCATGGTTTTCTCTTCGGTGTTGCTGGTTGTTACTTGCAACAGTGCCTGCAGCAGCAGTGCCTCAGGCTGCAAGTAGTATCAGAGCTTCAAACAAATTAGTCATTTTAAGTCTTGTGGGGTTTTGTTCATTTTGTTTTCCAAGAGCAGGACATCACTCCCCTTTGGCTGTGGCTGAAATCCAGCACCTTGATTGCTGTGCATTTCATGTATCTAGACAAACTGTGTGAAACCTAGAATTTCTGCTGTGCAAAAGGATGAGCGACTGTGTGTGTAAATAAATCAGTCAGTAAATTCATCATGGAAAGAAAAGTTATGAAGGAAGAATTTATTATTTTTTTTTTCAATTATTTTAATAGAGCCAAAAAGACATTTTTTGCAAAATGCTCTTTCTGGGACCTTGCCAACGTATTGGGGAGCTTGCCAGGGAGCAGGAAGGCAAGTGAGTGGGTGAGCAGGCAGAAACTTAATGTTTCCTCTGCCATGTTTCTTTTAAAAGGGAGGATTTTATCAAATTGAACTGATGGATAAATTATTCACTGAAATGTAGCATCCCAACCTGAATCTCACTGTGATCTCCACCTTTCCACCCCCCACCTCAAACAGAGATTTCCATTTTTTGAACCTGGGTAGCATCTTGCAGCTACCAATGGCAGAATATATAGGGACCCCACATTAAACTACCTGTTGTTTTTTGTCATGGGAATGCTCAGCTGTTTCTGGCCACTGGGTACATGTATCCTGTGTGAAGCTGGGCAGAATTCCACAATCTGCTAGTTTTTGGGGGAGGTTTAGCCTGGAGATCCTGCTGCTCTTCCCCCGGTGTGTGTGATGCTGGCAGTGTTATCCTGCCACACACTGCAGAAGGAAGGAGGGATGTGCTGTGCACTATGCAACAGACCACAGTTATTCACAGATGGAAAAAATCTATGCTTCTCACCAAGCTACTTAAGGATTTTCGATTCAGTGCTGCTGCTTTAGTCTTTGGAGATCAAAATAATGTTTCAAACTGAATTACTGTAAACTGCTGTGGCATGCAGCAACCTGTAGAAATGCTCTCTCCAAGCTCATAAGACATGCTGCAGTCATTTCTAGAATCAAGAGAAAATCAATACTTTAAAGGGAGTGAAATCTTACTTTTAAAAAAGCAGTGGTGAGTTAAGGCAGGCAGTACTCTGTTTTGCTACTGGGTTAGTGGTTTCAGATCTTGGGCTGCTGTTACATCTGCACACTGAGGGTTGGTTTTGTGAAACGTGTAAGGGGGGAAGTGTGGGGGTTTTAGTCTGTATCCAGAATTGTAACTAAGATCCAGCTGTCCTAATTATCTTGAAATGAGGGGCAACTTCTCCCTGTGTCATATGATATCCCATTTAATATAGTGACAAAGACAAAAAATCCAGATGAAAAAACTGTTCCATGTTGGACTGGCTTCCAGTATTTATAAACAGAAGTAGGGCTGTTTGCACATCAGAGCAGCAATGACAAATTAGGAGATCGTGCAACACCTGGCTGTAGGTTTTATTAAAATCCCTGCTGGTTTAAATCAGGTGCAGTCTCTCCATGGACTTCACTTGGGACAGACTGCAATGTTTTGGGCAAAGATCCCTAACCAGCTCTGCTAGTTCTGAAACACATGTTTTCCTGTTCTTGTCTACCATCTACCAAATAAAGCAAATAGATATTCTTGCTAGCACTGGCAGCAGCAGCTGCACAACCTGGGAGGCTTTACAGACAATCTTGTATACACCACCATCCATTACAGCAGGACTACCTTAAAAATCCAAGATAGCACCTCCTGTACTCAGTCATCTCCAGGTTCCTTCCATTGTACTCCCTGGCATAATATAGATATCTGTGATTTTTAATTCCCCACCCTGTCAAGCTCTGAAAAACCAGATTATAAAAT
Source organism: Parus major (assembly GCF_001522545.3). Classification (NCBI taxonomy): domain Eukaryota; kingdom Metazoa; phylum Chordata; class Aves; order Passeriformes; family Paridae; genus Parus; species Parus major. Next base: position 14,838,649 of record NC_031770.1, on the reverse strand, counting down.
CTTAGTGCAGATTGACTAATCTCGAATTGCCAGCAGTGTTTGCCTTTACTCTGATACTGCCTCTGCACTGGAAGTGAGCCCCCTCTAGTCTGCCCTAAAGGCAGAAAATACAAAAGCCATTCTGGTTGCTTCAGTTCAGAGTCTGAAAGCATAGGGTCTACAGCAGAAGGCCATTCTCCTGTTCCACCAGGGCTTTTGATGAACCAGAGGGACATTTCTAAGCATTTTGGAATAAGATGTAGTTCACTGATCCCTAGTCCCTAGAACCCAGTGGGAGCCAAGGGCAGCCAGTTTCAGGTCCAGCTGTGCTGTGTATTACATGTGGAATCATCTGGAGGTAAGTTTGCCAAGGTCAGGTCGGCAGATATCTAAGGAACGAGTTTTATTTCAGGGGGCTGAATCAGAAATGTGAAGCTTAACCATAGCAGCTGTCTGCACATGCTGTGGTCTGTCCTAGGTTTATCACTTCCAGTTTCCCATTTTGATTCTCTCATGTTTTGGGCTTATTGTACCCTTGAAGGTCACCTGCATCTACCTTTGGGAACATGTTTGATATTTCACTGGAGACATACAAGTGGCTTTGTACTGTTCCACTTACCTGCCTGCTTTACTAAACATATGTTTCAGTGCAGGTGGCTAAGCCCACTGGGGTATTGCAGTGTTAAATCACTGTGATAGCTGACAGAATGAGTCTCTCATCTTCCAGTTAGTGTGAGATTTTCCTTTGGGTTTGGGGTGGGTTTTGCAAGGATAAACAAGTAACTTCTGCTGCCAGACTGTTCAAAGCTACTGAAGCATTTGGCTTTACTAACTTCTAGACCTTTCTTCCTGAGGCACATTTACCCTCTTACCTGTTGTTTTGGGGGCTTTTGGAGGATACATCAGAAGCAAAGGAGGAGAGGGAAATTCTTCCATTTGCTGTCTAATAGTTTTAAGATTTCATACTGCCACCCACTGCAGAAGGATTGGAGAAATAAGTGAAATTAATATGCAAATGAAACAAGTAACAGTGACAAAATCTGTAGAGGATCCTTGCAGGGGATTTTTGAGGAGGGGTGGTGTACATTTTTCAATAAGGATTATTTTCTCAACAGTGCTTAGATTGGGAAGTTTTCTTACAGAGTGGTAGCTTTGCACAATGCTGTATTACCAATGTTTTTCAGAAATACCATTTTTTTTATTTCTTAAAGTTCTGTCAAATTCTTTGATCCATTTCATTCACTGAACTTTTTTTGTAAGAAGGAATTTAGCTCATCTTCAGGATTAGTTTGTGAAAAGGTAATTCAGACATTTTTTCTGGCGAAACTAATGTGTTTTCTCAGATTTCTGGAGGGTGAACCTCTCCAGTTATAGTAATGGTAGAACTTTTGGCCATGCTCATCCAGGCACATGCAGACCATCTCTTCTAGACCACATCAGCTTAGACAATAGCTCTGAATTCCAAGAAGCAGGTCAAGCTAATCATAGAACACCCTAAGTTGGAAGGGATCTGCAAGGATCATTGAGGCCTGGACATTTGCACAATTGCACAATTGCACAATTAATGCACTGTCTGATTTAATTAGTATCACCACTGAAGGAATCTGCATGCGTGGCGTTGCTTTTGCTGAATCTGGTGGAGAAATGGTGCCCTTAGAGAGGGCCATATAGAAGGCTAGCTGGACCAACATAATTTGTAGAAAACACTCCAGATGAATTCCAAATCTTTTATCTTTAATGGCAGTAGAACTACCTAATGGAGTTTATTAGATTGTGTATATTAGATTATTAATAAATATGTTTGATAAATCATGCCATGTTCACAAAAAATGCTTTGTCTGCTTATTTAGCATCTAAATCTTAGTTTTGATTATGTATTAAATATTTCCTGATATACTAGAAAATAGGACAAGGTGAGTTTTACAAAAGCATTGTGGTCTTGGGACTGCAGTGCCCCTAAAATGAATCTTTAAGGAAAAGGACATAATTGTCACGGCATTCAAATTTTTGTCATGTATTCAAATTCAAATTTTAAAAATAAGACCTTTTTGAGAAACAAATTAGCAAAGTCTTTTTCTAGAAATCTATTTGTACTGGATTAGTTCTTCCAGTTGATGGAAATGGCTGTAATAGGGAGGCACTGATTTACACCCACAGATCGGGCCTAGAAAATGCAGAGCTGGATGCTTGTTTTACAGTCAGGTGGTTTGCTTTCAGGAGCTTAATTTGAGTCTCCTATGAGCAAATAATTATTCAAAATGCAATTAATCTATTGTTATGTTTTAATCACTGTGATGATGTTTTATTTACAGGTTTTTATCTAATTAACAGCTACTTTCCAATCTAAAATAAATTCAATAACAATATGTCTCTAGAAACTGAAAGGGCTAAGATGCACCAGCCTTGAGATTATGAATGAACACTTAACAGCCCTGAGAGCAGATCTTGAAACTGGGAGGACTCTTGGATTTTTCTCTACTCTGTGCTATTTGCCTTTTTGAGCATTAGGAAAAGTAGAACTATGTTTATTATTGTGACAGATTTCTGGAGATGTTGATGAAAAACTGAGATACCCAGAACTATAAGACTTTTAAAATAATTCCATGGCTATTTGTTTGGGTAAAAACCTCAGGGCCAGGTTCTGCTCTTGGTCCAAGAAGCAGAGAAGCTGAAGAGCAGAAGAACTACTTGTTCTTTGGGTGTCGGGGTCATGCTTGGCATGTGTCCTCCTTTCAGATCAGTGGTTGTTCACAACCTGTGGTGCCAGTGGACCCTATGGCCCCACACAGAGCCAGTGCAATGATGCCTACAGGAACTCCAAGCTCAGAGTGGTGGTGGGAGCTGAAGGGATTCTCCAAGGCATTCAGATCTGGAGAGTACCAGCAACCAACACATACAGGTAAGGGAGCTGTCTCTGACAGCCTGATGTATCTGTGTTTGAAACTACCCAAGCTGCAGATACACGCTAGGCATCTTTAAGTGTTACATTCAGAAGTTTGGCCACATCTACTGGGCTTTTACTTATCACTGAGCCTGTGATTTCCAGCCTCTCCCTTCTCAGATTTATTCCCTGGAAGATGTAACTTTTTGGCAAGAGAGAAGAAACTTTCTGAGGCAGGCAGATCTTTAGCCTAATGGTTACAGGTTGGGAGAGCTCTATCAGTAGTTGCAAATGAAGCATTTTCACCTCCCCAGACCAAGAGGAATACATTTCCCATTTGTCATTCATTGAGCCCTGGGAACAGAATGAGTTTTTCCCACCCTTCACTTGGTGTGGAAAGCACAATCATGTGTCAGCATTTCTTACAGGACAGCTTGCATCAACCTCTGCTCAGCGTCTTCACTTTTTTGAATCTAGACACAGCAAGTTGAGCTTGTAAGCCTGGCTTACCACAGTAGAATTGATTTTGGAAGCCAGCCACCTAAATGGTAGGCTCTGTGATACTGAGGGTTCTAACATTTAAATTCCCCTTGGAGTTATTTTCAAAGAGAGATGATCAGATATGGTTCAATGCTACTTAATCAGATTTTTACCAACCATTTTTTCTTTTTGCTCTTGCTGAGGAAAGAAGTACAATCAAAGTGTAGTTCACTGTATCTGAATGGTAACATGAAGCCACTACATGCATCATTTTGTAAGCAGAACTGTCAGTTTGAACCAGCCTAGTGGTGTTTTTTTATGCAGCATTCCATATTGAAAACAATGATGGTATCTTGGATTTCAAAGCAAAATATTCCATTAAAGGATTTGAACAAATTTCAGTTACAATTCTCTGATCCCATCTTTTTTTTTTTTCCCTTTATATTGAAAAAGAATGTTAATGTTGAGGCTAGATGTCAGTCTCTAATAGAGGTCTAGGGCAAAGCAGTTTTGAGAAACTGGCTTGGCTAGGCACAAGTTCTGCCTGAGTGCCTATTCCTACAAGGATTGATGGTAATGCAAAAAGCATTAATGGTATTTTACCCAGCTATCAACAAGGAGTTGCCTGAGGTGAACAGAATTTTTCAGAACCAGCATCCAGTAAATATGGTTATAAAGTACAGCCCAAAAATGAACAGGCAAAACAGCCCAAAAGCTTACAGCACTGTCATTTCTTTAATATCAGAGTCCAAGAAGAGCCAGAATTCCTGTGCAGCTGTAGGCTGATTTTTTTGCTGCTCAGTACAAACCCTGGGCCCTGCAGGGATGACCTGTCTATTTAAGTCCTATAAATGACCTAGCAGACTTCTAGGTTCTGTATAGATAATAGATGTATAATGTTGTGCATAACATACATATAAAGGGATGACATTCTTTTCTGCACCTCTTAAGGCTATGGTAGAAAATTCACAGCCTGGGGAAAGCAGGAGGCAATTGTGGGCTTAAATTAACTTGACATCTTCCTGATTCTGGTCTGCTGAAGGGGCAGCAGAGTCCGCCAGCATAGCATAGCCCTAGGAAAATGTCAAGTTACAATATCAATTCCAGGGCTTCCCAGAGCCTGGACTTACTGCCTGTGTTTAGCTCTGCCCTGCAGTCCTGCTGCAGTGTGGGTCCTGTAAGTTTTCCTGATGGGCACTGCTGAAACACCTGACCAGGGAGAAAACCCTTCTGCTGGCTGCTGGGCTCTCGAGAAAGCTGTTGCTCTGCCATATCAGTGTGTTTTACACAGTGTAATCTACACTCCTGGTAATTGCTCAAGAAGGATATCGATTTTCTGAACGTGAGGCAGAATATGCATTACTAAAATACAGACAGCTCAATTTTGCACAAAACTCTGCCAGCACAAACCAACCACACCCAGAAAACCTCACCACCTGTGAAGGTGTGAGTAGTGCCCACATTTGAAAACTGGTTCACTCCCATGGGACTTCACATTGTGTAACAATGAAGTTAAACATTATAAAAGAATATTTTTTGTTTCAGATTTCCTTCTAAGCATTCAGAAGGTCTGGTCATCTAGGTCTTATGACCAAGTATGAGAGAAGTGGATTGTAATAAATTACACATTACTATCCTTTATCTGACTTCTCTCCATTTTTAAAGGAAGAGGTTTAGGTCCATTTTGCTGAGTGCCTCATTTGTGGTTGCTTCCACTGTCCTCTCTTCTCTAAGGTCCCATCATGTAAGGGGGCACAAGAACACAGCCCAGTGGTGCTCAAAAAAAATTTCATTCTGAATCAGCCAACCTAGGCACAGCATTTTCTCATACTCTCAAGACTAGCTCCAGTGTTTCCCATAACCTGGATGTTGGGTTGCATGTTTTTCTCCAACCCTGGTTTGCGCAGCCTGGTTTGCACTCCACACATCCTGACCCTTCCCGAAGGTGTGGGCTTCTTTTTAAGATCCCACAGGTGTCATAGTAACAGAAAAGGAGGAGGGCAGTGGAAGGTACTCTGTGTTCTTGCTCAGGATGGGCTGAACCTTTCTTCAGGGCCAATATGGTTAAAAGGCTTCCTTCCTTCTGTAAAAGAAAGGTGTTCCTAAAGAAAGGGATCCTCCTAAATTTTGAAGTCAAGATAAGTGTTTAAATAGTGACACCCATTTTGAATAGGGAATCACTGTTACCTGAATATACTGGGTTTTATTTGTCTTCAGCCTTTGAATGAGGACAGACTGGGTTTCCTGAACTTTCTGACATCACTGCTTGTATGCAAAATCTGTTCTTACATGGAAAAGTATGGCCCCTACTGGCAGCCAATTAGCCCTGCCAGCTTACTGTGCCTGGTAGTGGACCTCATTAGCCATTGCAGAATTCTACAGCCAATCAACTCAGTCTTCAGATTCATGCAGCATCTGTTCAGGGTGGCCCAGTGCTGTGTCCATCACTTTTTTTGCTGGCTCTGGTACAGCCTAACTGAGGACTGATTGCTTTGGTTATCAGCTGTGGCATGAACATAATCATGTCACATTGCCAGGATCTAATGTGCTTTATGAGACACTGTTTGCAGGCAGGACTGTGCTGGGCAGATAGCAGCCAGGTGCTGGAGGAAAGGATATGTTAAAGCAGAGCACCTAAGCTGTGCCTGGCAGGAAGCAGGTTTTGAGTTCTGAGTTCTGTAGTCTCTGGTTACATGCTCCAGGTGGAATTTTGCTCTTACAGAAACAGATGGAAAGCTACTAATGTCAGTGGAGAATTACCTGCTTATTTCAGGTCTAAACTGAGCTGCTGCACTGTCATTCACCTGCTCAGAAAGTTGAGTAACTGTGATTTTTTGCAGCACAAGTGTGTGTTTTATCATGATCTCTAAAAAGTGCTTTGAAATCCTTTGCTGGAAGCTGCTTTAAGTATGTCCATTGCTAGAAAGGGAGAGGGAGGAGCTGAGAAATAGAGTTACAGCCACATTTTTGGGTACACTGGCAACAGTAAGCACCTCTCAGTCTTGACTGTTTGAAATAAAAATCCCAGAGCCTTAACTGAGACTGCAGCAGCCTGTGTGTAACCTGCCCACTCCTGGCTGGAGACAGTGAGATGTTCCTGACCACCATGAGTTTTGCCAGGGGGCTTTTGCCTTCCTTGTTTACTGCAGGTAGTGTCACCTCCATCTACTTTTCTTTCTGTATTCCTCTGGTCCTGGGAATAAGAGAGCTGTTTTCCATCTGGTCCATATTACTAAGACCAGTTATGCTGTCTGCTTTCTCAAATCTCCCTCTGTCAGCCTCATGCTTAATGTTCTCTTTAGCCATATGTCCTGTTTTTACCAGTTCTCCTGTTTCTGCTCCTTCTCTTCCTTGCTGCAAACTTCTCAAAGATGTGCCTTCTGGGAAACAAGATGTGTTTCATATATTAAAGCTGGAAACTATAAGGACTTGCTCACTCTGTTCTCAGCAGTGTTTGCCCAATAATCAATGTGAAAGAATCTGTTTAGTAGCTACCCAAGCTCACAGAATCAAACAGAGCAGAAAAAAAATTCTTCAGGCTTTGGGTTTAGATTTATTCAGAATGTCAGGTCTTCAGAGCTGGTCTTTGTGACACCATGCTCAGATGTGCACAATGCTCAGAGCTCAGAAGTGGTTTGTACTTCCTCCCACCCGCCTGGGACAACTCAGGTGGCAGCCTCTTGTTTTCTTTTTTCTGCAGCATCTCAGGCTATGGAGCTGCAGGTGGGAAAGGAGGGAAGAACACCATGGTGCGATCCCACGGAGTGTCTGTGCTGGGAATTTTTGATCTCCAGAAGGATGATACACTGTATATCTTGGTGGGACAGCAAGGAGAAGATGCTTGTCCTAGTGTAAGTGATCGCATTTCCTTTTTGCCTTCATCCCTTCTAGCAATCCATGGAGTTCTGTCTTTTCACACACAAGAATGTTGTCCTCAAGGGGTGTGGGGCTACAGAAGTCAAGGAATAGGTACAGTTTTACTGGGAGAGCATGAGAACATGAAGCACCATGTCCCTGTGCTTGCTCCTTTTCAACATGTTGGCCCCATTGATAATGCATAACAGGTTCCTGACTGATCTGAATATCTCAGAGCACCTCTGTTGGGGTGTGGAGACAAAAGACAACCCTGCCTTCCATTCCTCTGCAGATCAGTCTTCAAGGCTGACTTTGCAGGATTTTTCCCTTGTTCCACTATTGAGGCCAGCCCTGCCATTATCACAGACTCTGCACCTCTCAAGATACCCATGTCACAGGGCTTGTTTGGTTATTCTCCATATGGGAATAGGAAAGACAAACCAATCATTGTTGGGTCAGTCCTGATTTTTATGTTACTAGCAAATCCTTGCTGCAAATGACAGAAAGATGGGCACTATTTGCATGCATTTAACAAACAGTAGTATATTAATAGTTTCGTATTCTTTGGAATAGAATACGAAGTGGGACTAGAAAACCCTCATGGAGCAAACTAAGCAGTATCTGATGAAATTTCACCTACAGGTTTGAGCTGGACATTTAAATGATGTGCATTTCTCAGCTGATAATGGCTGGCATCCAAGAGATGAAAGCTTACCAGTCTGCTAGAGCAGAGAAAGGTTGAAGGATATAGACAAGTAAGAGGGGTTCTCAAGGCTAGCTGCTGAAGTAAATAATGTTAAAACTAGAATTACACATATCTACAAACAAACCATTAATACCAAGCCTTTTTGAAATGAGAAATGGCCTAACTCAAACGTCCATCCAACGTCTTTAACTAGGACATTCCAGCTGAGGGTAATATATGGACTCATTAAATTGCAGGCCACTGTAATCTTAGTGAGAATTTATTGAGTGCTAATGTAATTCTTTCATTGAGGCAAAGAGATTGCATTGACTCGTAGAGGGGACTTTTACTAGATTGGATTGTAATCAGTTATGTCTTTGCCATGAAGGATTATATTTTTTTGTAATCTAGTGGTTCCTTTGGGTCATTGACTTTGTCATTTTATTAATCATTCCCACCCAACTCCAAATCAATTAAGGAGAGGGGAAAAAACAGGGAAAGGAGGACTGTAAGTTCTTTAGGCAAGTCTGCACACACAAAATGAATGCCACTCATTCACTGGCACAACTGAGAAGATACTTTGTGGTCAGCAGAATAATTTGGAATTTGAGCATGCTTTTATTAAGTTCTTCTTCCAAAAGAAAATACATACATGAAAGTAGAAGGAAGCAGATGGTCAGTCCTACTATAACAAAGGTTTGTGCATTTTCCCCTAAAAGTGTTGGTTTATTAAGTTCAGTGTGCATTATGTGTGCAATGTAACAAGATAGTGTTACTGAGACAAAGCCTGAAAAGTAAAATAAGCTAGAAGCAAAGTTTGCAACTTGAAAACACTCACAGCAAGGTCCTGCTTGTCACACACTTTAGTGCTCCAGTTTTAAACCAAAACAAGAGTTAGGTCACAGTCCTGAAGTAGGTATAAATGGTGGTTTAATGTTGTGATTTAAATCAGTTAGTGAATTCAGGGATTTGCCTAATACAGAAATTATCACCATGTTTGATGATAATTGATGGAAGGAAAAAAATGCTAAGCAGGAAATGTGGAGGATTTTTAGTGAGGTACTTTTACTAGCATCAGGTGAATATTGCAATCAAAGGTGGGATTGCTGATGTTTTGGTAGGTACTGGTAGTTGCAGTAAAATTGCTACTAAAATCAACAGCACATTGTCTGCTTGGCCCCAACCAAAGGGGGACTGGAAATGAAGTAATAAAACTTGGGTTCTCTCTGTCTCTGCATTTGGCTGACAGGTGACATTGGACAAGACACATCCTTACCAAGTTACTCCCTTCCTCCACTTGTGAAATACAGACTGTTAATGCTGGGAGATATTTACGGCAAATTCTGCTACATTTTGTACGTTAGAAGTTTATGGAGCTGTTTTATGTGATAATAGGCATCAGCACTGAGCTTGCTTCAAAATAATTCAGTTAAAAATGGCAACAAATTGTTCTGGTAAAGGTTGAAGCAAAAAGCCAGATTCTTCTAGAAGAGCATTCACTTGATTCTGGTCATGTAGTTTCACTGGAGGATAATTTCTTGCTTTGGGATGGTGAAGGGTTCATGAGACCTCCATGTGTACAAGAGAATGGAGGTTTCTTACCTGAATTCAGACCTGGTCTTCTGTTTGCAGACTAATGATGTTATCCAGAAAGTCTGCATTGGAGAGAACAACGTGATTGAAGAAGAGATTCGTGTGAACAGAAGTGTCAATGAATGGGCAGGAGGAGGTGGAGGCGGGGGTGGTGCCACTTACATATTTAAGGTAAGATATACCTTCAGCATCAACACATCCTGCCACCTGCCTCTGAAAAGTCCTTTATACACCTCAGGGAGAGGGTCCACAGAGTGACCTCCAGGTATCCCTGATTTCCTACTTGAGAAATGTAGGGATCTGGGTTTGCCCTTCACACTTCTTTGAACTGCTGTGCAATATAGCCACACTTGCTTCAGTGTCTTGGAGTATCCCTTGCAAACATAATGGGTTGAAGTGGGTTGGTTTTTTTTCTATAAAAAATGAGATTCTGAAGCATAGTTCTACAGCAAAGGGCAAATTCTGCAGGACTGACTTCAACTCTGTCATTGTAGAATGTGAGACTTGAGCTATACATTTGGCCTGACCAGGAAAGTTGAGGATAGCCAGTATGTTTTTGCCAGTATGTTGGCAGTGCTGTAGCTATGGACCACTGACGTTTCCTGTCCTGTGCTAACTGAGACAGTACTCATTCCAGACACTGGTTTCAGGCAGTCCTTTGCCAGAGGAGACACTGTGCAGAGCAGTGCTCCTTAGCTGTTTCATTTGATAAGAGTCATCACATGGGACATTACGGGCTTTCTAAGAGCCAACACCATGGTAGATACAATTCATAGAGCTACTGACACTGCTGTTTCCTGTAGCAGAACTTTGTAGGACTATTCTCGATTTTTCTATTCATTAATTTTCTGGGTGTGGGTGCATAAATAATGCAATGAGAGTGTGCAGTGCTGAGCAGCCCTAGATGCCTGCTTGGTGCAGCCTGCAGTAACTATCATGTGGCTGAACTTCCATTTATATGTCTGACTCAGTTTGAACATTGCCTTTATTTCTGAATTTGTTAAGATGGAGAACGGAGAACCAGTCCCCTTGATAATTGCAGCAGGGGGTGGTGGCAGGGCCTACAGGGCCAAAACGGACACATTTCATCCAGAAAGACTGGAGAATGATTCCTCTATTCCAGGGTTGAATGGAAATTCAGGAGCTGCAGGTAAGGAAATTTTATTCCTTTTAAGAAAACCTTTGTGAATTTGTGGTACTCCCAGATTCCTCCTCCTCACAAGAAGGTGAGGCAAAACTCATGAAAATACAGTTCAGGGGGAACAGAGGATTATAACAGGTGGAAATAGAAGCTACTTACAGTGCTAGATACTTGGCATAAATAAGGATGTCAGAGATGGTATAGCCATAGCAATGGCAACATTCTCCCAAAATAATGCAGTACCTCTCATTTGATGTGGGAGTTTGCAGTGCCAATGTGGCTGTCCTGCTCCCTGCACTTTTTTGTGCCATGTGGATGTACTCTGAGTTTCTCTGTCTTATGCAGAAAGAGCATAATTGCACCATGTCTAGAAGTCTCTGTGAAGAGACCTTGGACTGAGCAACCAGCAGAGCTGAAAGTGAGTCACAAGTGTTGTGTAGAGAGCAGGAGTGGGATATGTTTTTACACCCCTTTCAAAAAATTTGGTTTGTTCTACTTTAGAACCGACATTGTTTTTTTCCAAAAGTGTTTTAGTCAAAGAGAAGGGGAAGGCTCTGTAAACCAGAAAGGACTGGTTGGAGGGTAGGTAGGGATATATTTTTACATTTACTATAGAAAATGCCCGCCCTTGTATGGTAGGTGAAAAGAGGTGTAGATGATGATTTTCAGCTGAGGTGTTTTGAATGGATGCTTGTGTTGCAGATCCCTGCGGTGTTTTTTACACAAAAAGTAACCCCTGGCTGTGCCTTTTCTCTTCTCTCAACTGCAGGTGGTGGAGGTGGCTGGAATGATAACACTTCCTTCCTGTGGTCAGGAAAATCCTTGCTGGAAGGTGCTACTGGAGGAAGATCCTGCCCCCAGGCCATGAAGAAGTGGGGGTGGGAGACAAGAGGGGGTTTCGGAGGGGGTGGAGGGGGGTGCTCCTCAGGTGGAGGAGGCGGAGGATATATAGGTAAAGTGGCTTCGTGTTCAAGGTGTCCCTTCCCCTCCTTTAGTGCTAATGATCAGCAAAATGCTGATGATAACTCTCCTGTAGCTAGCATATTTGACTGTTATGTACTAGTATGTCTGTGTGTTGCTTTTTTAGCACTAGATGAACTGATGGCATTTAGTCTTTAAGCAAAGAGCCAGATGCCAGTCCTCCAGCTGCAACCCTGGCTTTGCACTCTGCAAAATGTGACATTAAGATCCTGCTGTGATTCCTGAGCCTTTCATGTTGGGGTGACAGTGCTGGAGAAGGAGGAGCCACAGCTATGTGCTCCTGTTGCCAGCACCTGTGTCTGGGGGACTTTGGTCCTGGAGACTGGCAGCCAGGCTTTATGCCGGGGGAAAGACACAGCTTCTCCCCTGCCCTGCTGTGGGAGGGCCTTGGTCCTGCACAGGTGGTCTCTGGGGGCATGGGCTCAGGCTGCCAGCCAGCACCCCTCTTAATATGACTTCAGACAACAAGGAGCTAATTTCATGTGCCTCTGTGTCTCAGGGCAGCTGTCAGATGGCATTATGTTGATTACAACTGGTGTGGGCCAGATTCAAGATCTCTACTAACCCATAGTCTCCTGGGCCACATAGTTTCTGCAGCCATCTGCACTGTGGTGGACTCTTTAACCCCTGGTTCTCCACAGCTTAAATTAAGTAAATAGTAGACTAGAAATCTTGAGAGGAAGTAATGAGTTTAAATGATTAAGTGCATGTTTTGTACCAATGTTCCTGTGTAATGCTTCTTTTTCCAACAGAATGACTCACATGACATTTTTTTATTTCACTGAAGACAATTAAAGGGAAAAAGCTATTTTTGGGTGGGCTGAGGGAATCATTGCATGCTTGAAGTACAAAATATATGGCCTATACTGTGTTTCTAATATTTCTTACGTATTGCCCATACTTTGCTTCTGGTATGTTCTATATGCTCAGGTGCAAAAGAACAATTCATAAATTCCTTCAATCCCCACTTCTGGTGGACCACCCTGCTTCAAGGGTGCAAAGGAGAGGAAGGATATCAGATTATTCATTCCCCCTGCTGATACAGTACATACCTTGATCAGCAAGGGTACTAACTTAGCCCTGGGGTACTGGTGCTTTCCAGTCCCTTGGCTACATAAATTTTAAGAAGGACTAGTATGTTTCACAGCATCCAAATGGTTAAAGATGAAGTTTGTACCTTAGTTTGCAACAGTCTACCTAAACAGAGCTAATTAATTTATTGTCACAAGCTTCTGTTATTAAATTGATGTACTAAAGTCCAGTAGTTCATGCCACAACTTGCTAAATATTCCCTATATATTCAGTGCTTTGATTTTTCTCTTTTTTCATTCAGATGCCTCCCTAAATGTGCTGAATTCATGCATGTTGCCATATTTATCTGTGTTTTATTGTTTTATGAGCCTCAGTCTGTTAAGGTAACTTCTGGTTTGACATAGGTGGCAATGCTGCAGTGGACAATGACCCAGAGATGGATGGGGAGGATGGTGTGTCCTTTATTAATCCAATTGGTACTTTATACACTCCAGCACTTAAAGGTATTCATATTGGTCAGAAGTCTTCTCATGGGCTTATTTAATTTTAAAAAGAGTAGGACCCCTTACAACCTTTTGGGGTACAGCTCATTGTCATGAACATGAGGAGGCAGAAAGTATATAAAGTACAGTATATAAAGTATAGCAGAGGATAGACAGAAGTAGCAGCAAAAAAACAGGGAGAGGAAGCATCAGGCCTATTAGGAAACACTCTCAGCAGTACAGTCTACCAGCCTACAGAATCATTTTGGACAAGGAAAGTGATAACAGAACCTCACAGCTCAGATACTTTAGGAAAGAAACAGACAAAACACATGACTATTCACTAACAAGCAAGTTCCTTAGAGCATCCCTTGGTAAAATATCCAGGTGCTGCCCAGCAGTGCGTGGGAGTGATAAATACTGCCACTCCAACCTGTGTTTTCCCAGAAGTCAGTGTCTTTAATATGTTTGCAATGTGTTCAGAAAACCACAAAAAATCGACTTGTTAAAAAAAAAAAATGTTTGCTTTAGAACAGCCAGAATTATTTTCAAATACAGATGCACTCTAGCCTGGTAGATTCAGCCAGAAAGTTTTGAAGATATTGCAGTGATTGATCTTGGAGGGCATAAAGGCTGGGAAAGAAAAGGGTGAGCCCAAGGAAATTTTAATAATGGTCTTTACAGCGATTAACTCAGCTTCTTCATCCACTCCCTAGTGACAGAGGGGCATGGAGAGGTGGAAATTAGGCTGCACCTTAACTGCAGTCACTGTGAGATGGACGAGTGCCATGTTGATCTTGAGACTCAAAAAGTCATTTGCTTTTGTGAGCCAGGCACAGAGTTGGCAGAGGATGGTGTGTCTTGCACAGGTAAGTAGGTGTGTGGGGTAGTGCTAACATGTGGAACAGAAAATGCATGGCCAAAAGCTGTAGTTTGGACTGTAAGATGTCCTGAAAGTGTACCCTAATCTTTCTTAAAGCTGGCTGCAGTTGAATGTTGCCTTCTTTCCTGCTGGTGTGTGCTGCAGAGCCATTTTGCCAGGATATAGCCTCATCAGCCCTGAGGACTGGGGCACTGAGCAGCAGTGCTGCTTTGCTCTACAGCATGTGTTTGGCATACTGGGCAGGTCTGAGCAGTCAGAGTTTGTACTTGCTTGTGCTGGTGTTCAAAGTCTGCTCTGTAATCCTGAAAGTTTGCTTGTTGAAAGGATTTTCCAGCTGAACTTAAATTCCAGCCCAGTACTCTAACGAAAAAAAAAAAAGAAAAAAGTGCAAGGTGAAGAAAAATATGATTCTTGTGGATTTGGACATTTAAGGTAAAACTTCAGAAACCATGAGAAATTCTGTGCAAAATTTCTCTGAGAAAGACCAAATACAGTGCCTGTACTTGCCTTTCTTTCAAAACCAGGTGCACAGAGCTCCATTACTAGGTTTGCTTCATACTCTCGTGCAGCAGTGAGAGCAGGTCACCCCAGGGGTTTGGGATCCTGCTTTCAGCTTTGTCACTGGCATGGGAAAATTGTTGTGTTTCTACCATTCCTGCCTGTAAGATGGGTAAAAAGTATGGTCATTTTGTCAGGGTGAAGTAAACCTTAATAGCATGATCCCACATGAGGATGCAGCTTCACTACACTGTTATCAGGTTTTTCTGCCTGAATTACATGCATTTAGGAGATGATATATTGCAGTCCTCCTCCTGCTTTTGGTGTGATTTGGCATTGATAGCAGCACTTTAACCCTGACAATGTAATGTTCTTTCCATCCCCCCCCCCAACTTCCTGCCCCTCTTTTTTATGGTCTTGTTTTCACACCCAGGGAATTCACATGTTAATTCATTGATAACGAATAATCTGTTTTAGTGGCTCTATATTAATTGAGGAAAGTGAAACAATGAAGTATGAGAAGTCACAGATCCTGAGAACTGGTCGTGCCAGAGGTTGCTCCTACACTACAGGAGCAGCAGATTAGTAACTGGAAAGAAGAGCAGAAAAAAAGTTGATTGCAAAAAGCGGCTCCTGGAAGATAATTTCAAACATGTAATTCCTTCTCCTTTTTGTTGCAGCTGAGCCAGTGGTTCGTCTCCCTTTCTCCTTGGTCTTGTCTGTAGTGACTTCAGCGTTGGTGGCTGCTCTAATTTTGGCTTTTTCAGGAATCATGATAGGTGAGTGTTTCTCTGCAAAAGATATTTTCATATGAGGGCTGGATCTGAGCCAGGGATAATTGGCCCCTGAGAGGCAAAAGGATTCAGGTTTTCAGCTAATGCTGTATTTAATGACACCTTCCCACACACATCTTAACTTCAGATTTCTGTAGTTGTTTCTAACCACGATGACCTATTCGAGGAGGCTTCGGCTGCTGACTGCATCTCAAAAGAGACATTGTTTGTGTTCTACTGTGAAGCTGCCAGAATACAGCTGCTTCTGGTTTTGTGAGATCTGGTGCTGTTTAATGCCTAAAACCTTCTTTATTTGTGTGCCCATCTACAGATTTCACCTCTTAATATATGACTTTTAACCTTAAACTGTCACATAGGTTCCCCTTTCACAAACTTCCCACTTAGTAGGATGTGGGTATTCTTGGCATTTTTATTTGAAATTCTGAAAGGTATTTTTCATCTTTTCATGTTCTTATTTTAAACAATCACTCGGCTGCTTTTGGTGCAAGCAGAATAGATTTGAATCGATGAAGAGCAGTCAGGATTCAAACTATGATTTTGCCACCTTTCTTTGTCCACACTGTTTATGGTCTGGGGGAGGAGAGGGATGAACCCAGAGCAGGAAATTAGATTTGCCCAGCTGTTTCAGTTTTAAGAATTTCAGGAGTTATCAGTTGCACACACATGGTCCTACATCTATGATGTCTGGCCTGACAGTGCCTTTTTACAATGACTAAATACTTCTTGGGAGTGGAAGAGTAATCCTCTTTCCATCCAACAAGCCTATCATTTCCATCTCAGGAAAGGGCAACGATTTAAAAAATCAAAGCAAAGGCAATGAGGAGGAAAATGGAGGACAGAAAGGATTTGTGGATAGGTCATTACATCCATCTGCCTTTGCAAGTGCATGTTTACCCCTTAAATTTTTCCCCTGAGCAACATCTGCTGGAGAAGATGCAATAACTATTACTGTCACAGTCTTTGGGCTCAATCCAGCTCCCACAGAAATCAATAGTGATTTAACCTGCTCATGATTGTCATCTTCTTTTGGAAAAAATCCTGCAATATCAGTTACTATTTCAAGGAATATCCTCAGGATGTCTTCTTTCAAGGTGTGGTTTTTAATGGCGTTGCAGAGGTATCAGTGAAGCAGTGCAAGGAATACAGCACACCATAAACTGACTTCAAATGTAGTCCTACTCTGTAGTTTAGAAACAGAGGAAGTTTTGGAAAATTAGCTAATTTTTATGTACAATGTGTTATTCTGAGGAAACTGCACAGGCTATCCATTTTGAACAATATGATGCAATAATTCATTTCAGACGTTTGTCTCTTCTGTGTGAAGAAAGTTGGTTATGACCCAGCTTCCTCAAATCTCAAACTGGACTTGTATTTGGAAGGTCTGGTAAAACTAAATAGAGCAAAACAAAATCATCAGAACTGTGAACTCTGAAATCTCCAGGTGAAATTCATTTTACTTTTTCGAGATGCTCCATGAGCAAACCTATTTCTTCATAAGATGTGTAAATCAAAGGTTCCTGGGTATCTTCAGATCCAATTTTCTATCTGTAATTTTTTGACATACAGAAATATGCCAGTGTCACTGGCTGGTTTGATTCCCTGCAGTCTGGCCACACCATGGCAAACCCCAGTGAGAAGCACCAAAATCCCAAACCCAGTCTCTGTACGTGGTTAACTGTGTTCTCTGTGTTTAGTGTATCGCCGCAAGCACCAGGAGCTGCAAGCCATGCAGATGGAGCTGCAGAGCCCAGAATACAAACTGAGCAAGCTGCGTACCTCCACCATCATGACAGACTACAACCCCAACTACTGCTTTGCAGGAAAGACCACATCCATTAGTGACCTCAAAGAGGTGCCTCGAAAAAACATCTCCCTCATCCGGTAAATTCACCTTTGCCTTCCCCATCAGCGTTCACATTGCACACCCACATATCCTGGCTCTCCTAGAGAGGTGTGAACACACAGCTTTGTACAGGCACATGCAAATTCTTGTGTACTTTGAGGTTCATACCCCTTTTCATAAAATGTAAAGCTGCAGTAATTAGGCTCGTGTGGAAGGGATTAGATTTTGGCATTTTTGGCAAGTTTCAACGTTGACCTTCTAGAGGTGCCGTGTTCATCTCCTGGGATTGTCAGGAGAACTGAGTAGCCATCACCAGTAATTCGGTGACATCTTTTACAGGCTATGCAGTGAATGGCCCATGGCCAAGAGCTGATGAAATTCTGGGATGACTGAAGCTTGTAGGAGGCTCTTTTATATCTTTGATGGGATCTTTGGTAAAGACAATGACATCCTTAAGTGCAATAGCAAGGAAAGCAATGGATTTGAAAATGCCAGACAGTAGTAAAAAGACATGGATATAAAGCCAGCAAGATAATCACTTCTACATGAAAACTTCTGGAAAGCTTAAAAGTGTCTCCTAAGAAAAACTTGAAAATTCAGAGTTGTTGCACACTTTGCTCTACTGCAGGATACTTGTGAATGTGACAGTACCCTGGCACCATGCAGAGTTACACAAAAAAACAAAAAGTGGAAGCAGGAGTCCTTGGAAAACCAGGAAGCTTAAGGTGCTGAAAAAAAATTATGCTCAGAGCAGTCTAAGCAGTCTGCAATGTTTTGCTGTCTCTTATCTCGTTCCCCCTCACCTGCACATCTTGCTGGACTGCACCTGGGGGTTTCCAGTGTACCCTGTGCTGCTGCTTCCTTTGTCACTTGGACTTTGAAAGGATTTTTGAAGTGTGGAAAGCAGATAGCAGAGGATACAGCTGGGGATTGGCAAGGGAAGGGAAAGTGGACTTTCTGGAAGGCCGTGAGTTATGAGCTATAAAGATCTGGTTTATACCCTCAGTTTGTAATAGGTTGGTCAGGCAGAGCCAAGAATGGTGTCTCAAGCTAACACCTAACAAAATCTTATTACACAAAGTGGTTGAGTCACAGGCAACATGAGTCCTCAGTGTGGTTTCACTGCCCAGGCTGGTTCTATCCTGACAAAACTACAGACAGAACTTATGGACCAGCAGAGCAGATTGTTCTTCCTTGTTCATATGGATGGGAGGACAACAGCCCATGCAAAAGCAATCCACTGATGCAGCAGAGAACAGAATCAATGCAGCTCTCAGCCCAAACCTGGCTCTAACAGGAGAGTGCATGCTGTAGCAGAGAGCTTTATTGAGAGCCTTTTCTCCAGACTGAGATGCAAGAATGCCTCTTAGAGACTGGAAATGTGCAGCCCATGGGTTAAGAGGGGCTCAGGACTTAGGGTGTAGCCTCATCCTCTGCCACATTTCACCATGTGATTGTGACAGGCCACTGATGTGAAATAGCTATTGTAGTACTAGCTGACTTAACATTAAGAGAGTGAAGACTTAATATACAGGTATGCAAAATCTGTATTACAAAAACATGGAACAAGATCTATTGTATGATTACTCTTATTCCTTTCTCTTTTTCTTGTAATCTTATTCAAAATAAAACTGTAAGTTTCATAATATGATCACTGCCAGAAACAATTCTCAGCACAAGTTCCTAGAGCTGAGTGCTTTACAAAGCACTGTCATCACCATTTACTGGCTAAGGTACTTGCCCAGAATCACACAATAAATCAGGAAAAGTTATCTGGTGTAGAATTCAGTTCTTTTGAGAATCATTGTGCCTCCTAGTTTCTTGCTTAATGTTTTGTTTAATGGTGATGCAGAAATATCAGGGGAACTGTTAATGTGTTTAGGGTGTGTAAACACCAAGACTAAAGTCCTTTCTTTATTGGTCTGTTTTGGAGCACCCACCACTGAGCACTGATACCAAAGCCATAGATGAGTGCTCTCTGTTACGTGCTGCACTGCCAGAAGCTCGATTTCACTGGGGAATGTTCACTTCCATGGATTGCTTTCCCTTCCAATTAAATAAAATGTAGGTCCATGAAAGATCTCACCAAGGTCTGGTTCCCTGCATATTGTCCATATCAAGTTCTTCCTGTTACACTGCCATGAAAATTGTGAGCCCGTTCTGTGAGCTGTGTCCTCAGTGTTATAATGTGTGTTCTCTGTAGTAAAACCTTCTTGTCTTCTCTGGTCTGTCCAGGGGTTTGGGCCACGGAGCCTTTGGTGAGGTATATGAAGGTCAGGTGGCAGGGATCCCCAGCGACCCCACTCCCTTGCAGGTGGCTGTGAAAGTAAGTGACAGTGTATGAGTTATCATGATGGTTTCATGCACCTTTCACAAGAGTCCCAATGCATTATAACAATGAAGATGAGTGAAGCGTTGCTATAAGTCCTGAAGGACATGGCTAGAAATGTTGCTGCTGTGTTGCAACACTTTAATCCATCACAGCAATGGTACAGCTTGTAGCATATGGCTATGTGAGACTACTAAAAGAGGGCTGTGAATAGTAAACAGGCAAACATTTCCCACAGAGCCACAGTAGACTGCAGGACTGAGCTAATTCCATCCTCTGTCCATCCTCTCCATCCACCTGGCTGGTAACCTGTCCAAAGACTTGTGAGACAGAGGCCAAAAGTCTTCACAGGGCCAAAAGCTGCTGGCACATACATCAAAGACTCTGCAAGTAGGAGATGGCTGGTTTTCCAGGGATATCACCACTCCCTTACCGGATGGATATGCATTGGGTGTGAAGCTAAATCCTAAGAGACCCTGGTAGAGTTCTCCAGGCCTTCAGCAGTCTAGCTGGCTTGTTTTCTTTTAGAGATTACATGGCAGCACAGTTCTGCTGCTGGTTATAGATCCCAGTCTTACTGGAAGGTAGGATCATTGAACTGCAGAGAACTCAGGAAGAGGATCTCATTCCTCATCCTCTGTACAGCAGAGTCCCATATGTTGAACACTTTTCTGTGCACTCTGGGCTATTTCCTTTGCTGGGAGGAGAATGACAGTGGCATTGGTGGGCCAGGAGTTCTGATATTTGCCTTGCCACAGGCTTCACAGTCTAGTTTAGCAATGCTCTAATGGCTGTCTTAGACTGAGATTTCCTTTGAGAAAGAAAGATTGCTGCAGACATTGTTAGTGCCAGGTGTTCTAATCTGTGAACTGAAGTATCTTCTCCTTGTCAACCTGTTCTTTCTTTTCCAGACATTACCAGAAGTGTGTTCAGAGCAAGATGAGCTTGACTTCCTCATGGAAGCTCTCATTATTAGGTGTGTATGAATCATATGATCACCACTTGTGTAGGCTTGAAAAGCCCAACAAAATAAAGAAAAAAGGGCTCTTCATAGGTGATGTCCTCTCAGCACATCTATACAGTAGTTTTAGCACAAAGAGAATAGGAATTACCATCCTTTTCTGTTCCTATTACAAATGAAGAGGCACCAAATGAGTAAAGGCTAAATTTTCAAAAGGATCCACATTGGTTTTTGTTACCCAAAGTGAGAAATTTAAAGCCCAGGTGTTAGAATGGATAATAAGATTTTTTTTTTTTTATTTCTCCTAGAGAGGAGAACATACCTTAGGAATTTGGATTTGACTAGTCAAAACTAACAGATGGCATTGACTTTTTGCTGCTATCATGTCATGTTTCAGTGTCTGAATCCCAGAATCCACGGAACTACCTTCCCATCATATTTGAGAGGCAGGGAAATAAGGAAGTATTACAGACTAAACCTCAGGAAACATCCCCCACAAGTAGATCCCCATGTCAGTGTGTTACTTAGAACAACATTGCCCTAGCCCATCTTCTGCCTCTTGGATGGGAAAATTAAGAACAGACTTTTCTCTGTTATCATGTTCTGTTTCCTCTGCCCCACAAGTCTTGCCATAACCCAAAAAGAATGTAGAAAATAGGGAGAGGAAAAGCAGCCAAAAGCCACTGATTCCCCACCTCTGTCTGTCTCTGCACTATCCAGACAGACACAGAGTACAAGGGTGCTTTAGTTTTATCCAGTTGTCTTACCTTTGAGATTTGTTATTTCCTGGGGAGGGAAAAACAACAACAACAACAACAAAAACAACATATCCTGCAGCAAAAAGGATTGAATGTTTTCTGCTACTGTGCTTTTTGGGTCAAAGTTAAGTTACTTCACAACTGGGTGTCCCTGTCTCCACAGCAAGTTCAACCACCAGAACATCGTGCGCTGTATCGGGGTGAGCTTGCAGGCCCTGCCCCGCTTCATCCTGCTGGAGCTCATGGCTGGAGGAGACCTGAAATCCTTCCTGAGGGAGACACGGCCTAGACCAGTAAGGAAAGAGTAAATTCTATTTTATTTAGAGGGCTGCTGCCACAAGGCAAACGCTTAGCTACAAAAGAGCTGATCTATGTGGGTTCTATTTCCCAGTATTTTAGATTCTCACAAAATTTCTCTTGCTGTAAGACCACTGTGGAGGCAGGAGCCAGGATAGAAAACACATGCTGCTGGGGTATCCCTGGACTTTGCTAGATAACATTGCAGATACTACCTAAAGAAAGAACAAAAGCAAAGTCTAAAAAAACTGTTAAACTCAACTCTTACCTTCCTCTCACCAGCTGGGGGCAGGCTGGGGAAAAACATTGAGCTAGGAATATTAAAAAAAAAATCCATTATTTAAACTGCTGATCAGATGCATTTCTGTGGATATCTGTCAATTCAAATTTGGCACAGGCAAGGAGACAATCCGGCCTGGAGCTGTCGGCTTAATAGAAAATATCTTTAGTCCAGAGTTTTAAAGATTTTCCCCACTGAAATCAGCATCAATAGAAAGAGACAGTCAGCTAGAAATGTGGAAGAAACAAATTATGATTTCTAGAGAGAATTCAGTATTGTGGAAGAACAAACTTTTCTCTGAGTCCCTGGGTCAGAAAGTCACAGAGATATTGCTGAAGTTTAAGACCAGGATCCAGTTTCATCCTTTGTCTCTAAGTTCAACAGAGGACAAAATGCTGCATTTCATCACTACAAGAGAGACACAAATTCGCTCTAACAGATATCAGTAAGATTATTCCTTGAGGGGTCTGGAAACTGATCAACTTTTTTATTTTTCCATGCAGTATGCTTTTCAGACATATAAAATGGTCTGTGAGACTCAGAAGCACTGCAGTCTTGAATAGGTTGCAATAAACTGGCTCCTTCCTGGATAAGGAGGCTAAATACCCAGAAAGGAAAGTCTGAAATCTGAGCAAGCAGACTTCATAAATACAGGTTGTTTTTCTGAAGCACCTAGAGATGCTCCTATAAATGGGCTGAACTTGGTGCATGGTAGGTGCATGGGGAAATTCATGTTCTGCAGCGTGGTCTCCGTTCTCACCCAGGGCATGGACAAGATCTGCTGCCAGGTAAGTGCTTTGTTCAAAACAGCCAGTCCAGGCTGTGCAAGGTGTGTGAAGGAGCAGGTGAAGCACTATGGGGTTTGGCTGCTTAAATTAGAGAAGCCAGCTCAGTGATGGTACAGATCTTGTGAGGAACTACCAAGAACACTAGTCCTGCACAGCAGGAATTTTTTACCTGCTTGCAGTAAAATGAGCCAGCTGCTTTTGTAGAAGAAAGAGCCCTTAGTCTTGGCAGCATGAAGTCATAGGAGCCTTCTGATCTAAGGAGTTTTTATCTGTTTGGCCCTACCTCAGTCATGAGTTCTTCCTTACCATGCCTTCTGTTCCTGCCAGCAGTAGCTCTGTGCAACCCCTGTGAAAGCCCATGTCAGAAGGGGCTGATGATTCACTCCATTGCTTCCTTAGTATTTCTCTTTCTGCCCTCACAGTTGCCCCTTCTAGTCCTTTCCTTGTCTTTCCTGAACTGTTCGAGGTTACCTGAGACTGACCATAACAATGGCCATGCACGAGGCCTGTTCCCGTCAGCTTGAATATTCTCCCTGGTTTCTGCATTTAACTTGTTCCCAGGAAAGAAACAGACCTCAGATTGATGCCTCTGTTTTCTGCTTTGTCCCATGTCTTCCACACTTTGGGAAGGCTGAGAGCTTCAAATGCAGATGACTAGCTGCAAGCTGGAACTGATTCAGAAAAGCAGTTTTCATTCCCTCTTTACCAGCTGGGTGAACGTGGACAGCCTGACTCTGTGCAGACACAGATCCACAAAACTGTGTGATCCATTCTAATACCTTCTTTCCCCTTGCCTTGCCCTGCTTCTGCAGCCATCCCATGTGGTGTCTGCCTGGCAAGAATGACAGGGTAATTCATTATCTGGCTGCTGGGGCAGCTTCTGTGGGGCCAATGGCACCTGTGAGTGCTGAGAAATCAGCTTCTGCTGGCTCACAAACTGCAAGGCAAGGAGACTGTGACTGATGGGAAGTGAGATGTGTGCAGGGCACTGTGCTCTGTGAAGTATGGGATCCCACCCTGGAAGTGGATTTACCTCTGCATACACTCGAGGTGTGACAGAGCCTCTGTACATAAGGCTCAGTGCTAGTGGATGTATCTTTGCACTGCTCCTAATGAACCCTGAGCTGCTTTGTTCCTCCTATTGCTCATTCAGGGAAGACAGGCAGAAGGTAAGCATAGCAGGCTGGATGTCTAGCTTTTCAGGGCTGTTAAAGGAAGGAAAAGACAAGGGACAGTGCAGAGTAAAGAGGCTTTGATGAGCTTTGCTTCCAAAAGGAATTAATTGAACACACAAGCCCTGTCTGACTGACTGGGTGGCAGAGGTGCGCTTCTCACTCTGCAGTAAGCACCATATACTGCCTTTCCCCTTATTTTCTTTACACTTTTGTACTTTCCAGCTAATTTCTTTTACTACCTTGTCTTTCCCACCTACTTTTGCTTTCAGCCTAATCACAAAAAAGAGATTTACATATTCAGTCTCTACCTTCATGCCCCAGTTGCTCTTTGCACTGCCTTGCCCATAACAAACATCAAATTCATTTGCTAGTTTGGGATAGACTTAACAGAGGTGTGAAAGGCATTAACTTGGCACTAATTCCAAGGCTTATGGAAAAAGAAAGCACCATGCTGGAGAGATCACCAGTTGCCACTGGCCAGCTGTGACCTGTGTGGCTTGGAGCAACACACATACAGCATGCTGCTGTGCACTTGGACACTGGAAAGCAGGAAAGGGAGCAGAGGGAATGGTGAAGGAGAAAGTGAAGGGGGAACTTAAGGCATTGCAAGGCACATGAAATGGAAAGCTGAAGCAACTGCAGGAGGTATCAGAACACGGGATCCAACTTAATGAGAGATGGAGATGCTGTCAGCACTGTTGTTCATCTGTGTTCTTCATGTAAAAAATGAAGTTTCAGTTCAGCCAACACGTAATGATTTTTCTGGACTCTAAGCAGGAATGATCATATATCCATCCAACATCACTGATACAATACCAGTGATTCTAGTGGAATATGTCGATTTATGCCAGCTAGGTCGACTCCATAAGGTTCAGACTCATAATTCCCCATGAGTCCATGGCTGACAGCCCTGAAGGCTTTCTCTGTTCCATTTCTAATAGAGTTTCACATCTATTACAGGATTACCTCTTCCCCCTCATCTGCAGAGAGGCAACCTGGTACATTCAGAGACACCTGAAATCGGAGCCTTAGCACAGTGTGAACATTGCAGAATTGTCCATTTTGGGAGGTTCAGTGCTGATCTTCCTCACACACAGCACAGCAATCAAAGCCCAGCTCTGGGAGAGAAATCGTAGACAGATAAATGATTCCCCTCCTTTGTGCTGTGCAGCCTGTTGCACAGAGCAGTGATTACACTGAACAATACACAGAATTTCATTCACCTTTAGCAAGAGTCAGCCTTACCTGGGAGGTGTCACACCAGTGCTTCCAGCATGCCCACTGCCCTGAGCAGCAGAGCATTGCAGCTGGCATCATCCATTCATCTGGGCAGCAAAAGCTGTAAAGCGAATCCTTTGGTGTGTCTCAAGGCTGCCCCTTGCAAAATGAATCCCAAACCTCCATTTTTCAAACAAATTACATGGCTAAATTGTCCTTGGCTGGGCAGTCACATCTGTTTTAGGATTGTATTTAGCCAAATAAAAGGTGGAAAGAATTCATCCAAGGAGGGAAAGGAAAGAAAAAAAAAAAGGAAAGGCAAAAGAGAAAAAAGCTATACAGTTCAAATCAGCTTGTGGCTTCAACCTACTGACTGTTTTGCAGTATAGCTTGAGTCTGAAATCGATTGCAGAGTAAAGAATTGGGCTTTTTACTCAGTTTTCTTTCACTTCAGGTTTCTGACCCTGGCTTGAAAGAGCAGGGAATGGGTAGATTGAGATATTAATTTCCCCTTGGTTATGCCCTGCAAGGGAAAAAGAAGACATGCATTCTTTCTTACTGTAGCCATCTTGTTTAGCTGGTGAGTCACTAACTCACAGAGGTAAAAGAGATTATTCCCCCTTCCCCACAAAATGGCAAGGAAAGAGCTGCTTTATGTTTGCAGCAAATAATTATTCTGTAAAGAGGAAAGTATATAAGGGGTGATGGAGTCCAGTGTTTTAAAAAATTGGTGAAGTATATATATGCAATGAACTATATTGTGTAAGTAATAAAATATGGGCCAGTGGAACAAGATCACATTTTGGTTTATGGCCCTGCATTGAACAAAACAGGCTTTGTTCACAGAGAGATACACCATTTTTCAATTATTTCATTAGTCAATTATTGAGGCCAGATTTTTTTTCCTAATATCTTCAGAGGACATTAAATTGTTTTTTGGGGTTTTTTTACATTTGGGTTTGGAGGTTTTGTTGTTGTTTGTTTGTTTGTTTGTTAGTTTATTGTATTTTAGTTTTATCAGCCTATGACCACTGTTTAGCTAGTGGCTGCTGCATAGCCTGGACTTGTTTCCAGTCCCAGTTTGCAGTGGTTTAGATCAGAGATGGCCAGCACAGCATTGCATCCATCTGGAGACACGTTTCATTACAACAGATGGGTTGGAGAGCCAGCAGTCCCTGTCACTGGAGAAGCTATGCTGATTTGTGCACCAGTGTGAGAGCCCCAAGGGCAGCTGTGCCCTCTGGGGACTTTGGCTGATTGTTTGGGGTCCTAAGAGAGCACTAAGGAGTGTGATGAGCTTGTGTGATCCAGTAACTAAGGCTGATAAACATTTAGCTATGAAATGGTTGTCGCGGCATGAGCAGTCACTGCCACCCAGTTGTTTCTCATCACTCCACTGGCAGCAGCACTTTCCTGCTCTCCCATAGGACTGGCCACAGGGATCACTGAATCTCACCACAGGAATCACTGATTCACACCTCAGGCATCACTGATTCACACCTCGGGGCAGCAGCTGATGGCTTGGCTTCAGGGGCTGAGAAGTGCCAGTGCAAATCCTGTCCTTTCCACTAAAGCATCTGGCTCCTCCTGGCAAGGGCTGTGGACTCCATCAGAGGGACAGGAACAAGGAGTTGGCAGCCTTAGTCGTCCACAGCCATTGGCTACACAAAACTGTGCCAGTGCTCTAAGGGGCAAGATAAAACCTACACAGATGTGGAGGAGGGAAAGAGCAAATGTGACTCATGCCATTATACAAAATGTCATTCCCGTGGTTCAAGGTGACTTTAGAGAGGAGCTGGCAATAATACAAAGAAACTCAGTGAAGAACAGTTCAGGCTACAGAGTTCAAAAATCATGCTGAAAATTCAGAAGAATCTGCCATGAGAACTGGGGGAAATTCTTACAGGGACATCCCAATGGAGCTGGAAAGTCAGATCCAGCTGATTCTGTCTGTTCTGATTCTGTCTCTGGGATCTGTATAACATTGTGTCTGCACATCCTTTCACAGCTCATGGGAATGAACTCTCTCTTGTGCATTTCCCTAATCCCTTTGTGTGGTAACATCAGAGGTACATCACTTGCTGGAGAGCTCCCAGAGCTGTATCAGCAACGACTCGCACCATGTTTCTGCTTTTAACCCATGTGTGTCCCTTGTCTTTTGGCAGAATCAGCCCTCCTCCCTTTCCATGCTGGACTTGCTGCACGTGGCCCGTGACATTGCTTGTGGGTGTCAGTACCTGGAGGAGAACCACTTCATCCACAGGTGGGTGAGCACAGCCTGGGCAGGGCTTGAAGACAGACCAGCAGGGGCTCGGAATGCCCTGCGCTGTATGTTTATGTCCTGCTGCACTCTAGTGGCTGGATACCTTTCAACAAGGTAGACAAAATCAGGGTCATAGAAACAATAGAAGAGCTGCTATAAATCAGGCTGACAAAGTTCTGTAGTTTTGCCAGAGATCCTGAGCCCTGTCTCAGTAGCCTATTTGGCTACTCTGCAAATGGACAACATCTTGTGACAGAAGTCTTTAAAGCTCTCCCTGTCATGAATTTTATTTAGTGCCTGTCTGCTCGTTTTGGAAGCCTTTTCTTCTTCCTCTCAAAGAGCACCTGTACAAGCCCAGCCACAAGGGCAACATCAGGTGATCATTGCTCCTGCAAAACAGGGTGTTTGGCAAGCATCTAAAATCTGCCTGCTGAGTAGAGATGGGTAGAGAGGTGGCAGATGGCAGTTCTAAGAGTCACCCACAAGTTGTGCCATTGTGTTACTCAGACCTCAAGGTTTACTCCAGCCCAGCAGAGATGGAGCTTGCAGTTCTACCTGCATATGCAGATTCAAGCCCACAGCTTCAGAGTATTCAGAGCAACACCTGCACGTTGTTGTTGTACCTGTCTCTGGCAGTACAACAGCCTTCTGACAACAAGCACAGTAGGAACAGATCAGTGGATCATTCCCCAGACACCTTGATGTTGGGACTAGCTGAAATCAGCTCCTCTTCTTGCACTCCTTAGAGACATAAAAATAGCTCCTGGAGTGAAAGGAGGATTACAGGAGGCCTACTCTTTCAACTAGAAATGTTATGTGAAGTTTAAAGAGAAAATGTTAAACAACAAAACTGTTCCTGCTGTGGGGATAGTTTGGAATTGGGGACATTGCAGTTATCCATAAACACTGACTTTTCTGGCTGTTCTAGTTTCTCTGCAGCTCAGGAAAGTAGGTACTACTTTTTGTTTTCTTCTTGACTCGCAAAATTGTCAAATGATTAAGTGGTTCTTCTCTTTCTGTTTCTTTTCTTCCCTTTCCCTTTAGGGATATTGCTGCCAGAAACTGCCTCCTTACCTGCCGAGGGCCTGGGAGAGTGGCTAAGATTGGAGACTTCGGAATGGCCCGGGATATATACAGGTAGCAGAGCCAAGTCCTGGGTACCTGCAAGTGGGAGGTCACTGAAATGAGGGAGGAGCAGTGTTTGTGCAGGCTCTTGTGCTGCTCTGTGTAACCTTGGTGAGGTGAGAGTGGAGAGGTCCCATCCTGGTGAATCCCAGATGATGCCTTCCTCGTGTTCACCTTAAACTGTCCTGGAGACTTTTCCCACTCCTGACAGTTTCCTCCTGGCATCAGTCTAATGGTCATGGAAGGTGTTTTTCCTCCCTCTTTGACCCTCTTCTCAGTTTCTATTCCTTACCTTCTCCACATTGAATGGCATTGATGTGCCCTTTGTTTTGTGATCCCAAATCATCCTGAGTTTAATCTCTCCCCTTGACGCTACCCCTGCACCCTTGGTTCGGTGGCATCAGTAAATCTCCTCAATTTACTGCAGCTAAAGGAGGAAGGTGCAGAAGAAAGTCAGGAAAATGTAATCACCCAAACTGGAATTCAGCCAGGACATGGGGTTAAATACCTCTGCTCTTTGCAAGAAGTGCCAAAAAATCTTTAATGACCATAAGCAGTCAGGGCTGCAGTTTGATGTCTCATCTTCCATAGAGCACTTCTAGAAGTGCAGCTCCATACCCTGCTGTGCTGAGGAATTGATTTGCCCTGATTTGGAAGAAGGAATGCCTTGTGCTCAGTCACCCACACAGTTTATTCCAGTGCCTTGCCTTCTTTTTTTCCTGCTTGGGGATTCTCCTGTGCAATTACTAAGCCAGGCTTGGCTCTGCTTAGCTTGAGTTCTGACAGTATCACAGCCTGAGGTGATGCAAACAGAGTGCTACCTTCAAAAACCCAAGTGTATCACAGCTTCTTGGGCTTTTTTCCTCCACAAAGAGCCCCCATGCTGTCCCACTGTCAGATGGAGCTCTGCTGGGACAAAGTAGCATCTGTCACCCTCACACAATTGGCAGAACCGACTGCCAAGATGAACACTTTGGTGCTGAGCTTTCAAAGGGGTCTTTGAAGCCTGCATGTACTTCTCGGTCCAGGAACATCCTTTGGATGCTCAGGCTGTGCAGTTATGATCAGTGATACCAGCTTGCATGAACAGGCCCCTGCAACTGCCAGGATGGGATCTGGGGCTTTCAGGTTTTATTTTAAATGACAATGACTTTAAAGAACTCTTGTAACTCCTGTCTCAGGAACATTTTTGTGCTACTGTCCCAACTGTAATAACCTGGCATCCTCCTCAACAAGCTCCTACAAAGAGGTTTGGATTTTACTTCAGTGCTTTAGACTGGGTATGTATAGCATAGGTTTAGTTTATTCTTGCTGGGTATGCCCAAGATGACCGACCATGTGTGAGATAAGGAGATCTTGCTGTGGTTGAAAAGGGCAGGAGGAGGCTCTGCCAGCAGCAGTTACTCTGTTTGTAATTCCCTAGGAGGATGAGGATAACTGGTTTACCAGATCAGGCCTGAAGTGATGTAGATTAAACTGCACTTCCATGGTTTGCTCTTTTCCACTACTTTTATGAGAAGAAACAGGTCATTTCAGCACTTAGATTGTTCCACCTAAATTAGTCTCTCCTCTGGCTCATAATTTTAATATTTGTAATTACAAGAATCCCATATTAATGGAATTTTCTGAATTCTTGGCTGACTCTTTTGTTTTGTTTATTCTTTGCAGAGC
This sequence comes from Parus major, assembly GCF_001522545.3. Lineage (NCBI taxonomy): Eukaryota > Metazoa > Chordata > Aves > Passeriformes > Paridae > Parus > Parus major. The sequence continues at coordinate 14,808,657 of NC_031770.1, read as the reverse complement.
CAGCTACTATCGTAAGGGTGGGTGTGCAATGTTGCCTGTCAAATGGATGCCTCCCGAGGCTTTCATGGAAGGGATATTTACATCAAAAACAGACACATGGTGCGCTTCCTTTCCTCCGCTGTCCAGTCTGTCTGTGTTGTAACCTCTTTTGTAAACTGTCAATGCTTTGTAAAAATCACATGTTCTTGTTCACTACTGCCATACTAAAAAGATAAGCTGGGTCTTTCAGAGCCAGCAGTGTTTGAGACAAGGGAGCAGAAAGGTCAGACCTGTGCAGAGGTGGGTGCTGCAGGGCAGATGAGCAAGCAGGGAAGGGAGATCAAAGCAGATGCAGGTGCTGCTCCAGGGAGGAAAGCATTAGTCCCACACTGAGGAAAGCAGCATGGGAGGCTACAGGCACGATCCATCCTATCTGTCAGGGAGAAGGGTGTCACACATTGTGGGGTTTGCCTTTCTCCTGGCCTACAGCAACACTTGGAATTCCAGAGTGGCCAGAGGTGGGGAGGAACATCAGGTGAGCAGGAGGCAAGAGCTCAGGGAGCCTGTGGAGGGGGAAGGGGCTGGTGGCCAGGATACAGCTCCTGAACAAGCCCTGGCAGAGGGACCAGGTCCACACTCTTGTACAGCTGAGCTCTGCCTGTCTCAGCACCAGGCAGAGGAGTTTCCCATCGCTGCACATCTCTTCTATGATTTTAACCAATGAGCTCGTGGTTTCCACTGACCAGGTGAATGCTTTGGAGGGACAGTCCCAGCAGGTCCTGTCCCAGCCACTGTCCCTAGGGCTTTGTAGGCCACAGCACCCAGGCCCAGGGCTGTGTTTGCTAGGGAGTGTTTTTATTGTACTCTGATTCACAGGTGGGGCCTGTGGGCCTCAGAGCATCAGTGGGGATTCATTCACCAGCGTGATATTTCATGCAGGGTAGCTATTCCAGAGGAAAAGTTTGTCATAACTCCTGTCTCCAGCAGTGGTCAGTCTCAGAAAAGGAAACTTTTGTTACCTCCAGCTTAGCAGTGCTGAGTACAAGGGCAAAACAGCCATATTTACCTGCCTACATCACAGGCTTCACTCACCTAACAGTCAGCTACTAGTATTTGTTAAAAGTTTTAAAGTTCACTGTAACAACTGTGCAGCTTATTTATGTCTGAATCCTACACCAGGATTTCCACCAGCTGCCTGATCAAAGGTTGCAAAGAGCAATGCTGATGGTATTGAACCTAAGGGCTTTGCCCACTGCTGATGGTCATTCCAGTATCACTCACTTCATTTTCCTTTGCTTCTGTACCCAGGTCCTTCGGTGTGTTACTGTGGGAGATATTCTCTTTGGGATATATGCCCTACCCCAGCAAAAGCAACCAGGAGGTTCTGGAGTTTGTCACCAATGGAGGAAGGATGGATCCACCTAAAAACTGCCCTGGCCCTGTGTATGAGATTTATAATTTTCATATATTCATGCAACTAAGTTTCTGTTTCAAATGCTTTTTCTCTACTCAAAAGTCAATGACTTTTAAGATTGATCTAATCATGGCTAATTTGCTTTATTAAACTTTACTGCCAGTGCTTTCTCAAATATTTAATTTTTCTGTTGTTTTGGAGAGTAATTCAGGGCCCATTTGAGAAGTCCTGGCCACTGCTTTTTTTGTAAAAGTTACACAATATTTCTCTATCTTAGGTTAGCTGTGAAACTTCAATGCATCAGACTGTTCACAGGCAGGGAAAACTGGGCTCCTTTATCTTGTAGCCCTGCCTTACCTTTAGTATATTGTCCAAGGGATTTCAGGTGGATGAGTAATTTCTGTGAAAGACTGTGGATTTCACCCCACTGGTGGTCACATTCCAGTGGCTACCAGGGCATCAGTTGCCTAACCCCAGGGAAAGCAGAGAACTCTTATTTGTTAGAAGCAAGAATGGTGATGAATGTCTGTCTGTGATTCCTAAGCTGCTGTGAGTAGCTGTCACATCCCATGGGATCTGCCGTTCATGAATGCCTCCTGTTCTACCCTTCCAGCTACCGCATTATGACCCAGTGTTGGCAGCACCAGCCTGAAGACCGGCCAAACTTTGCCATAATCCTGGAGAGGATTGAGTACTGCACTCAGGTATCGGTGTTCATGCACTTCGAATGCGGGGGGTGGAGAGGGTTCTTCTTGAGGAGCTGCCTAGACAAGCCAGGACAAGAGATGAGGAGGCAGCACTGCAATACTGCAGTCAGCACTCCAGGGAGACTGGTGTCAGCCTGGGACCCTGGCTGGGATATTGACCTCATCAGGTGCTTGACCCTTCTTGTCTTTTGCTGCTGAAAGGCACAGGCTGACAAAGGCTTACACAGCTTTACAAAGAGCACACCTGTAGCACTGCTTCTGCTTACAGAGGCATAGATTCCAACAAGCAAAAGAGCAAAGACAGGCCAGCACCTGCACTGCTTTCACTTTCCTCATCCCAGCCACTCCAGCCCTTAAAGAATAGTCAGCACTGAACAGAAATGGCCCCAGCTCAGAGCACCCTTTGCAGGTGGTTTCAGCAGCTGTTGACATTTTTTTTGAATCTGACAGCACTGGAGAAGGCAGGTAGAGATGGCTAGGCTAAAGGAGTGGGGATTCTTAGGCTGGGCAACAGGGAAAAGATGTGGCTGAATTTCCAGGCCAAAATCTGATTTACTTATTTTTTTACCTCCACTTTAGCTTGTGAGGAATAGAGCAGTTTGGAAAATGTTCTCCTACCTGCATCAGCGCAGGCTCCTCTTGTATGATGTCACTGTTGTTCACTTCAGTCGGTTTACTTTCCCTTGCTATTTGGGAAGCTTGATCTGTTTTCTGTGTGTGATTGGATCCTGGGATTGGGAGGCATTTTTTTCTGCTATCTGTAGCTTGCCATGCCATATAGCAATAAGTAAAGGTTGCCAGGATCACCACATTTTCTCTCAGTTTAATTTTCAAAACTGCTTAACTAGCTCAGAGCCGCAGTCCCTATGGATTTGGGCTTCAAGGGTCTGACAGTATTGTCTTCACTCTGCATTCCCATTCCTCCCTTGTTGTGTGGAGGCAATAGCAATACTTACATGGCTCCAACTTTCTCAATATTATCTGAGAGTGTTATGAACTCTGAGAGGATATAGATTCCAAAAAACATTCCCACAGGAAATTTTGCTGGACATAAAAAATGCTTTTCATTGGTTTTGTGCCTCCGCTGTTCTACGGTGAGTTTAAGGGTTACTTTCTTTTAAAGAGTCGGATTTTAAGGATATCCTGTTGCTTCTCACACCTAACTGTACTTTGTCTGCATCCCCTCCTCATGGAATGTGAGCTCTGGGTGGTGAGATCACAGCATGACAGCTGCTAGATGTGTCATTCAATGTCTGGTGGCTGCAGACTTTGAGCAATTCCCATTGCTCCCTTTGATCTTTGATTGTTTTCCTTTGATCCCAGGATCCCGATGTCATCAACACGGCCTTGCCGGTAGAATACGGCCCATCGGCTGAGGAGGAGGAGAAGGTGGCGATGCGCCCTGACGATCCAGAAGGAATTCCTCCCCTCTTGGTCTCAACACACCAAGACAGAAAGGATGATAAGCAAACCCTGCCATCTCCACCACCCCTGCCGTCAGCCATCACTGCTGGAAAATCTCTAGGGAAAGTGGGAGCCTTGGAACAGCCAGTGCCGGGGAAGGTGCAGTCAGCCACAGGGGGAGGACACATCAACATGGCCTATGCCCAGTCCAATCCCCCTTCCGAGCTTCACAAAAGCCGGGGCTCCAGAAACAAGCCCACCAACCTCTGGAATCCAACCTACGGTTCCTGGTTTGCAGAGAAGCAGGCCAGCAAAAACAGTTCTCTGCTGGAGAAGGAGAGGCCCGAGAGAGAGAACTTGGGACAGGAAGGAAACTGTACTGTGGGGCCCAACATTGTGACTGGCAGGCTGCCAGGCTCCTCCCTGCTCTTAGAGCCATCTTCCCTAACTGCAAGTGTTAAAGAAGTGCCTCTCTTTAGGCTCCGCCACTTCCCCTGTGGGAATGTCAACTATGGATACCAACAGCAGGGCTTACCCTTGGAAAACTCCACACCACCTTGCGCTAGCAGTTACGAGGACCCTGTCCTTAGAAACAAGAGCCACATAACCCAGCAGGGGCCCTGAGAGCCCTCCACCCTCTCTTGACTTTTCCCCCCCTGTGGCCCCTGAGCCTTGAAGAGATGTCCTGTTACCCAACACACCACGAGCAAGGCATCTGACAGCATCACCTCCTATTTTGTGTAAACTTGCTCCAAAAGTGCCACCCTTGACGCTGTAATTTCTACTAACCCAAGAGGCTTCAAACCACCGGAGCCCCAGTAGAGTCAAAGGAACAAGGGGGAGGGAGGATGCAGGGAACTGTTGTTAACTGCAAGGCCCAGCTGCTGTTGCATCAACTCATCCGCATGGTTGTCGTCATGCCCTTCCTGTGAGCTTTTCCCAGTTGTGCGTCCTCTGCTTCCGTGTCAAGCCGCCGCTCACTGCCATGAGTGTTTTTCATGTCTGGGCTTTTCCGTGCCAAACTTGTCGTTGCTGTGGAAGACTTGGAGGTCTCCTGCTGCTGGCAGAGCTTGTAGTGGGTTTGGGAAGAGTGTCCTCTATCCAAACCAAAAAATAAAAATACGACAGCACTGAATGGTGACGCGATGGCACGTTCTCAAGTCTTGTTCCAGCTACAGTCCAGTCTTCGAAAGTCCTTGAATGCACAGTGTTGTGGGGGTGCTGGCAGGGCAATGGAAAAACCCTGGTCACACTGCATCACTTGAAGGGGAGAGGAGAGGAGGCAGAGGATGGGGTGTAGATGCTATGAGGCATTCAGGGGGCGGGCACTGTTTGGCTGGGGTTTTCTTTGGTTTGTTTTTGTTTACCTATGCTTAAGCACCAGAACCGAGTAAAACCCTTTAAAATTCCTTCTGTCCTACAAAAGTAGGAATGCCCTTCATCAGGAACATGTGAGTGTCAAGCAGAATCAAGGTGAAGCTTTAAAGGACCATGATCATGAGAGAGACTTTCACCATGCCCTGAAAATGGACAGCCACCTGCATACACTGAAGGTTTGAAATAGCCTTTGACATACCCTGTACAAACAACACCATAAAGGCAGAAGACTACATCGTGCCACTGTCTGGAAGCCAGATACTGTCTGTATTGAAGGGTTTAGAGCCCTTTTTCCTTCGACAAAATACATGTATGATAGTGGTTTATGGACAAAAACTCCATTGACTCACTTTGTACACCCCGTGCATGAAAAATATTCCAGTTAAGTGTATTGTCAAAACATAGATGTAGGAAATAATTCATGTGTAAAGATGTGCATTAGTAACTTCAGCTTAGGGTTGGGAGGAGCTGTTTTAGCATGAACACTATCCAAAAAAGGGGTGCTTATTTCCATAGAAATGGGAGTACTGGAGCATCAGCAAAGGAGTGGGAAGGTGTTCTTCAGTCTGAGACTCTTCGTTTCAGTGACATGACCCAGAGTCTGGCCCTGGATCCAAACATTGAGGTAAGCTTCATGTCTTCATAAGGGAACAAACCAGAGTCCCTGTATATCCTAAACTTTGGGATGGGCAGACTGAAATTGGAGGATTTGGCTTGGGCCACCCCCCTTGTAAAAATCACATTGCTGGGGGTGCACTAGTGTGCTCTCTTAATCTGCCTTTCTCATGTCTCTGATACACAGAATTAAATCCTTTTTTTAGACCAAAGCCAAAAGCAGATGTGGTGACTGGTTAATGGGCTGTGCTCATGTGTTGGGAATCTTGGTTCTGGGGCTGCTCTGAATTTCATGTTCATCTGCTAGAGATCCATCCCACTGCTACTGCATGGGTTAGGGGAGATAACAAGGGTTATACTTACAGGCTTCTTTAGGCTCTGCTAAGAGGGTATTTGTCATCTCCAAGGTTATTAGGCTCAAATCTCTTGCTGTGAAATAGCCACTGGGGAGGGATTCTCTCTAGCTTAGGACTGTGTTAGTGTCACACCAGTCTCTCTCTCTAGCTCAGTAAACTCAGTGGGGTTGTTTCTCGAGTCTCAAGAAAGCTGATTAATTCAGGAGGCAAGCACTGTCTGAACAATTTATTACACTAGTACATTATTCACATATAATGTATGTGAATAATGTACTAGTAGCATTTTCATTTAAGTATTCCAGCTTTCTCATTTTCAGAAGGGCTGAACCTCCTCATTCTTTTCTTTGGCTTTTCTTTGCAAGCCAACAAAAAACACTGAGTTTTTGCTGCCTTACAAAGTTACTGAGGGCAGAAGCTGACCTGTTTACTGATGAGTGTTTTCAAAAGAATGCACAAGAACAAAATGTTGCTAAGCTAATGATCTTTGACTAGCTGAAATTTTTAATTCTTGGATCTGGGACAGCAGCTTCAATGCTGCACAAATGCAGATAAGCTGCCAGGTTATGATGTTAAAGGTGGCATTTCTAAAGAAACTTAAAAAGCACAAGCAACAAGAGAGGATTTCAAGTCTGTAGGTGTGAAAGGCAGGCTCTCCCAGCCATGATGAGAGTGTGGTTGCTGCTCTGGGCTTGTGCTGTGCAGTTATTTGATCTTAGAATTTCTACTGAAATACTCTTACAGAATGGGAGTTGTAAAAATTGAAGGAGCTAAACACTTTCCTTCTTCTTACCTAAGGAATATGTCAAGAGAGAATTCTGATTGGGGAAATAGTGAATTACTACTGAAATTCTCCAGTCTGCTGTGCACTGAGACAGCAGTATGCTCCAGTACAGTGCACTGAGATAAATACTGTTCAGCACTGGCAGCTGCTTTTAAGTGAGCTTCCCTCCAGTGTCTCCAGTGCAAAATGCTTTGTTGTGGGTTCTTTAATGGTTTTGATTTTCTTGGTTGGTTGGAGTTTTGGGGTTTGTTTTATTATTGGGTTGGGTTTTTTTAATCCGTCTCTCTTAACTCTTGGAATTCAGCAATCCAGTTTGGGCTTATTTTTAATGTTAAAACCATAGAATGTCTGACTCTTCCACAGCAAGCATTTAGTTTGGTATCCCTGTGTGCTGCCCAAGCACTGCACCCCAGATTGCAAAACCTGTTCTGTAAACATTGGTGCTAATCAAATCTTCTCTCATAGAAACAAGAACTGGAGCATTTGCCTGTCCTCTTAGAAAACAAATATTACCATTGAGTGCTTGGACCAAAGGGTGCTCTGTTTCTTGTGTTCAGGCTGCAGTTGCCATGAGCATGAACCAGAAATTTTAATTTCTGTGTCTAGGACAATTCACCTGTTCAGTACTCAGAGCTGCAGGGACCAGAAGGGATTTAAGTCACCATGAGCTCACCAGACCAAAACACTCTATAAATCCCAAATTCCTCTATCAAACCCCTCCATGCTAGGAGAAAAACAAATTCAAGTTATTTTATCCCTCTTACCCATTTTTGTCTATGACTTATTTTTTAAATTATAGTTTATTGACACACTGTCTATTTTTAAGGAACTTGTTTTAAGACCATTAATATTTTGTGTTGGTAATAATGAAGTTCTCACTTATGTCTTCCTCATTCTGCAGTGGAAAAGCAGGAAGCAGTATGATCTACAGGATGTAAAGCACAGCTGGGAAAAACCCTGTGCTACCCCTCTAATGCTCTGAAAGTGGCTTATTTCCATCTGGATGTTACCTGGTTTCCTATAGAAGATAAGTAGGTTTCTGATTCCGTGAGCTGCTGGAGGTAAACCAGGTTGGGATGCCTGTCTCTACCTTTCCAGTTGTCCCATCATCTTCCCTTTGTGCCCCTGAACCTTGTTTCTCCACCACGTGCCTGGGAATGAAGCGAGGGCAGGAGCGAGGGTGGTTCTGCTCCCCCGAGGCGCAGTGAGGGAGCAGGGTGGGAGAGGGGCTTGGCCACAGCCAGAGGAGGTGCAGGGACGCGGGTGGGGAGCCCCAGGGCTGTGATAATTTGGCCAAGTCAGTCTCAGACAGCGGTGTTGGACCGTGGGTGCTCCGGTTCCCCTGCACCGGCTCGGCGGGAGCAGCCCCAGCAAGGCACAGGAGGGCTGGAACAGGGAATGACAGGTGCCACTTTGCACATCTGCTCCTGGTACTGCACCTGGCTTCTGGGCCATGAGAACCTTGACAAGGGAACAGCATAAAACAGCCTTCCACAGCAGCACAGACATCGCCATTTGTCTGTCCCAGAGTTAAACCCATCACAGGGAAACGTCCCAAGTGTCCACATCTGGCTTCTTTTAGTACCGAGCTTCATTAGAGGAGTGTCTGTCTCATGTACAGCCGTTTATGCAACATTGTTTATAAAGGAAGGGCCTGTGCACTTCAGGGATACTATGAAGAAAAATACTAATATATGGTCATTGAGTATTTTGTATTGAATAGTGTATTTGTATTGTAAACAAGTGTAGTGAACCACAAGGCATGAAGACAAATAAAGTGACAGTAGCTGGATTTCTCCGTGTTGGGCTGTGCAATGATTGGATCAACGTCAGAGGGAGGTCTCTGGACATCCATTTTTATTTGGCAAAACTGCAGAGGTATTAAAGTGATGAACACCCTAAGGAGCATGTTTGGTGGTACCCCAAGCCACCTTTTGGGCTCGCAGCAGCTGTTCCAGACTTCACATTGCAGATGCTACACACCAAGTTTTTTTATGGGGGAAGGTGCCCTTCCCTCTGTCACAAGGAAGGCAGGCTTTTACCCACAGCAAACTGGCCAGTATGAAAAGAGAACGAAGGATATGGCTGAAGATAGCATTTGGGTGTTTTTCTAAATGTAAATATCTAAGCCTTTGAGTCTGGGCTGAGGGTAGGTCTACCTACAAGCTGTATTTTAATACATTTTCAATATTGAAAATGACAGTATTGAATCTTTTGACAGTTCTAGGATGAGGTAGCTCCTGCCCTGAAACACTCACTTTTTATCCTGTCCCATACCACTCCTATGTCCCAGGTAGCTGCATTCTCAAGAAATCCTCCTTGAAATTATAAACTTGAATCCTCCTTGAATTATAAACTTTCTCCTTCACGTGCTCATTCTACTGCAGGATAGTGCCGTGGTTTGGTTAACAAGACTTTTCCAGTAGGCACCTCTCCCCTCCCTCCTTTGTTTTCTTCCCTGCCTTAACTCAAGAAGGAGCTCTCCTATGCTCTTCCAGGAACAGGGCTGGTCAGCAGCCAGCCACCACAGCCTGGTTTGGATCTGGCACTGGCTGGAAATCTCTGCTCTAATTCCCCTTTCTTCCAGAGCTGTCTGTCTGCAGCCAGCCAGGGAAAAGGATGCAGGTGGGTACTCTGCTATGTGGCTTTCATGGACAGTTTCAGTTTCCACCTGGCCCTTGTCAAGGTTTCTGCAAACTCTGACAAAGCCATGACAGAAATGCTGGATTTGCCACCTCTCACAGGTAACAGAGTTAACTTGGCAGATCTTGCAGATCTGCAGAGCCAGCCTTGGATCCGTGTGCCTCAAATGTTGCTGACCAGCAGCTCTCTGAAAGCGCAGGCTCCCTGCCTGGAAAACCATTACTGTCACCATCTGCAACACAGCCACTGAATCCAGCTGAGCTGAACTCCCTAGAAATTAATTCCCCATCCTCAGACACCTCAAGAAAATTCTCATCCTCCTGTTACATGCACCTGTGGTCTCTCCAGCCAGTGTTCAAGAAAATTTGAAAGATTTAATTGCAGAGTACTGAGGAGGAACATTTTCTGTATGGGGACCTGAGACATACTGTGAGACAAGGACCGGCCTCTGAGCCTGCAGAGAGCACAGACTTGCTGAGGACCATCTGTTTATTTATTTATAAGCTACAGATAATGTTTTATTTATGTAGTTTATTGGGACTTTGAGGATCATTTGGCTTTTTTTCTAACCAGTCAGGGGCTGTGATAGTACAGTCCTCTGCACAGCACCCAATTTCAAACTTCACTGCCACTCATCTTCAGAATTTTTTTTATGACACGGTGTCCTCCTTCAAGAGTTGGAGTAAAGGATTATGGCAACTTACCTTGGGTTTAGGGAAGGACAAATCCCTTCCCAGCATCATCTTGAAGAGAGCCATCAGTAATCCTTTCTGGAATGGACTGATTTACTTCTTATTTTTAAGCATAAATTTACAGTGCTTGCTTTCTGGCAGAAGATGCTGAGAGCTACCAAAATAGCCCCAACCTGATAACAGTGAGACTTGCTCCTCTAACCCACAGTGCACAAACCAATTACAGTAGCCAGAGCTTCCAGGAGAGATGTGCTGCTGGCTGACGCTGAAATGGAAGGCAGAGCACAATACACCAGTGCCAGATGGTATCTGTGCCCTCTCCTGCACCCATCAGGCAGCTTCAGTGAGGCCCAGGCCAAGACCCTGCTTCCAGCTGCACTGTGTGGAGCTGGAGAGCCGTGGAAGGAGCAGCCTGACACCCCTGCAGGAAAAACAAGCTCACGCTGAATCATCTGTGCAAGACAGACCACACAGAAGTGATTTGGCTCTTAACGAGCTGCCCCAGCTCGCTGCCTCACCCACACTCTTCTTCCCATACCCCACCTCCAGGAGAGCTCCAGCTACCCCTCAGATAAAGCAGTTCCACCCATTCCATTTGGTTAGGCAGGAAAAAAGAGCATTCCTGATAATGAGTGTCTCCTCACAGAAACTCCACTGCCCACCCGGGAGCAGCAGGCTGTGACAGAATGTGCAAAGGCTTTGTTTGGAACCGGCAGTTCTGTGCTGAACAGCCAGGAGAGAGAAAAGCTTCTGCTTCACAGTTGGCAGCTGCTGTTCCATGCTGAACCCCTGCTCTTCATTTGTACACAAGAAGTAAGAGCTGCCCTTCTGTACATTCTGTAAGAACACACAGAAAATTCTTTTTGCTGTACTGTTTAACAGGGTTTCATTTTATTAATACCAGCAGGAAACAGATATTAGACAAACTAAAGTTCAGTACAGCACTGAATATCTGCATCTCTAAATGTAAAGCATTACTTTTTTACATTCAAAATTTACAGCTTTTATATTAAATTAAAAATTCCCATAAGTTAGAATACAATAGGCATTATTTTAAATACAGGTCAGGAAAAATAGCTACAGCAACATTTAAAAGAAGGTTACAGCAGCAGGATTCTGTCTAAAAATAGGATATTACTATTTAAAGTGTCACTTGTTCAAGTAGGCAAGAGCAAGCAAATCATTTAAGAGTAAAATGACTGTTCTGGAACACAAACCCATCCCGTTAAGATAATGTCTACATATGCTGAGCAATTAAAATACATTCTATGTTTAAAACATGGACAAAAGATGAGCTGTTCTAAAAGGCTGATACACAAATGATGTCACATAAGGCCCATTACAATGCTGTACCCAAAATTATCCTTAATTCATTGTAAGATCTCACAAAAAATTTATACTGGAAACTGTTCCAAAGCAAACAAAAAGAAACATGTATCACAAACTAATCAAACCATGGCAACAGCTTGCTTGAATACCCTGTACTGGTTCCATACCATTGGCAGAAATTACCTTGCTGTATTTATACAAACTTAATATTTATGATAAGGGTATTATGTATTCCACTCTGGGTTTATTTACATTTTACAGCAGTGATACTCATTGCCTGCAGCACCCCAAAACAAAAAAAGCAGTCTCTAAAAATGAGGGAAAGCTCTCCAGGAGAGTGCAAAGTGCGTTATTTTAAAGAGTGCATTTTGTATGTGGCTCCTTCTACAAATGCAGAGCAAAAAGTGCTTGTTACTGTACAGACTGACAAGCAGCATATTTGTGCTTTTTAAAGGCTTTTTATTTAATTGCTGCTCTTCACTAGGAGAAGGGCAAATCTTTGCATTTATCAGCCCTTTTGCATTATGGAGAGGAGAAGAGGAGGGGGGAAAGAAGAGAGATCCAAATGATAAAATGCAAAAATACTCCACAATTGTTTGAGAAAGGGGAGAGGGTTTGGCTTTTTTTTTTTTTCTTCCTTCTCATTGCTAGCTGCTGGTATTGGAATTGACAAAGTGCCCAGGAACCAGGTAATGTCACCCATCAACCACCTCCATGGGCAATGCACAAGCATTTCCAGTTCATTGCTACATGGAGAAAACCCCTCCATGAACCACACAGAAACTTTAGAGAGGTTTAGAGAAGAACAGACACTCTGTTCTCCAACTGGAACAGTTTTCAAACGATGCAGCATCTTAAACCCAAAATGCTTTAATAACCTTCCAGGCAAGGGTCATTAAGGTAAGATAAACTCAACAGTGGTTTTACTTCTTAACATGACTGAACTCTTTTTTTATCTCTCTATTTTTATATATATATATATTTTTATATAAAATATATATATATTATATACATACACATACATATATACTTATATACGTAAAACACAAATGCAGATTTAAAGATTCCAAAATAAGTTTGCTTTCTAGGCAGGGTTGTTTTGTGCTTTAAGAGACCCCTTCCCCACTCTGTGAGCACAGTGTGGCTCAGCAAATATCATCCACCAGCTTTGCCCCGTTGATCCCACGGTAGGTGACCCTGCTGGGGCGCACCAGGACGCCGTGGTTCAGCCTGCAGGTGAAGTAGCGCTTTTCCCCCACGGAGCCGTCGTTCTTTCCCTTGGCGCTGCGGAGCTCCAGCCCCAGCCAGACCCCTGGGGCAAAGTCTGTGGGGCCGATGTACCTGATGGTGCCCATTTCATTGGAGCTGGTCAGGAGAACCTGGGAGCCCTCGTGCAGCTTCACGGGGCCCTCGGAGGGAGCCGTAGTGCTGCTGCTCCAGCTGCGCCGCAACACTGAGCTCTTGGATCTAGGGACAAAAGAAAGGCAACAACAAAAGTCTTGGTTTTTTTTGTTATAAAACATCCAGGGCAAATCTGTAATTCAAGGAAGTGCATGGAGGAAAAAACACACTCTCAAATCCCTTTTTAGAAAAACTGGGTTCGATCTGGTGTCACTAACAAACCATGAAGTAACAGTAACAGGCTGCTACACTCAGCACTCTGAAGTATTGGAAAAGCAATTTCCTTCCCCAGTGCTAGGATCTACAGTATTTACAGCAGGTGATAGTATTGGTAAATTAAGCCATACAAAACATTTTATTTGGGGCTTAAAACAGTTTAACCAAAACAACTTTTAACATACAAGTGTCAGTCAGAATCACCAGAACAAACTGAAGTCCTTTACAAAAACCTCTGAACTTTACCCAGCTGTATGAAAATACAAGAATTTGGAGAATATGCAAGTGATGAATGATTGGAAAACAACTTCAATGCCAACCTGAATTCTAGGACTGTAGTCCTGGAAGCCCATGGAAAAACAGTGTGCTACTGGTCCACTTTGGAATGAAAAAAAATGAACATGCAAAGCTCTAGACATCCTATAAGCAAGAAGGGTTTTTTTGAGCAAGCTAACAGCCAGCTCACCCAAACACTTGAAACTCTTAACACTCACCTAACAAAGGCATTTCTTCTGTTTATCTCCTTTTGTGAAGATGCAGAAGTAGTGCTTAGACTGCGTCTAAAACCTGAGTGGAAAGATTCAGAAGCTGTGTAGGACTTCTTAAGAAAAAAAAACACCTTTATGAACACATACTCCTTGTGTTTTCTTTTATACTGCTTCCACTACATTTACTGCACATTCTCCCCTCTAATTTGGAAATTAAACAATGAAACTTCTCATGAACATATATGCCTATAATATGTTTGGCTTTTCAGAGGGAAGAGAAATCAAATTAAACAAACCAAACAAGCGTAATTTGAAGGTCATTTCACAAAAAGCTTAAGTAGAGGAAAAGAAAACCAACTACTTCAAATACGTCACACAGGTTCTAGTAATTTCACAGGGACGTCCCCCTACTGATCCCTTCATCAATCTCAATTTGTATTAAGGAGCAGGTTCCATTTCCCTTTCTCTCTGATTAGACTGCAATATTAGCTGCAAGGGATGGCTGCCAACAATCATATTTGACACAATTCTTTCTGCCAGTAGAGTGTTAAGAACAATACAGTACTCCACAGTTTCTTCTGCAGGCTACGTTTTTAGGAAAGGAACAGCCAGACTATTGGTTGGAATTTGGGGTCCCTGAAAATCTCTTGTGCTTTTGGAGAAGCTGGCTTTGTGCAGATGGTTCTGGCTGCAGAACGGGGCCTGCAGGGGCTGCCTCGCCCAAATTCCTCACACTCCTACCTGGAAAAGTGTGAGTTACTTTACTCCATGAAGTCTCTGTGAGAGAATCCAGAGAACCTGTCAGTCTGAAAAGCAAGAACACAATAAAGAGGTCATTTCAACTCAGCTATGAGCAAACCTACTGGCTTCTTGTCAAATATTGATGAGGTTTTGATTCTCTCCTTCTCTATCTGCCTCCCAAGAGACACCAGCATTCCTGCTGCACTCAGGCTGCTGTGCAAGAAGTGCCTGGAGCAAGTCAGTGTATCTGAGTTAGCAGGTATGATTCTGAAGAAAGTTCCTAACAGTTTGCCTGAGCTGGCTTATTCAGAGAAATAAAAGCAAGATCATGTCTGGCAGAGTAACTACAAACAAAGATAGGAGGAAAGAGCACAGAACTCCTTGGATGCTCTTCCTGGAACCTAAGGAAGAGACTATAAGCAAGTGGTGACTACAAAGCATGCTTTGGATCCTCTGTGGTTAGCTGGGACAAAAAGAGAATTTCCACTCATGTCCAAGGGCAATTTATTTTTATGACTGAATTTAGCACAACACATCAGGACGGGGTTATGAAAGTAAGATTTAATGAACACAGACTATCAAAGGCCCTAGAATAAAAATACTCCAGGGAGGTGCAAGAGAAACAGGAGGAGATGCATTTCCAGTTTTACACCCTCTTTTCAAATAGCTGATTTAATACCACCAGGTTTTTAATGGAGGTTACAAACTTCCATTTGAAGTTTGAAGAAGAAAATATTTGCATCTTCTGTATCTGTTCAAAATTTTGTTTCACACTAGAAATGTATTAAGAAATCATCTGGCAACCCAAACATGGCAAGAGCTTCAGTGCTCACCTCTGTACACGAGATGGGGGTGCAAATATGCCATATCTGGGAAGGCAACTGAAGTACTGCACTCCTCCCACAGAGCCATCATTCTTCCCATGGGGCTTGTCCAATTCAATTCCACACCAGAACCCTACATTGCAAAACAGTAAAATCAGGGCATTTTGAACAAAACATTACAGGCTTTTCTTCATCTAGACCACTGGCACAGGTGGCATTCACCCACATCAAGGAAAACAGTTTCTAGTCAGAAAATATGCTAATAGTAAATATGAATATTATAAAATAACTATCTATGAAATTATGCAGAAATTACACCCTAATAATTCTAATTATCTCAGCATTTTTATATGCTTTCAATAAAATTATTTTAATTAATACAAAAAAGAAAAAGCATTTGAGAAATATATTTGTGTGTTTATATATATACTAAAGTCAAATAAAACTGAGTATTACTGGCTATTGGACAAGGAGATAGCAAAGAACAGCGCTGCTGTTTCACATTTCCCTCTTCAGTCCTCTGACCACATGGTTTATGCCTCATCTGAGATCATCAACAGTAAAATTAAAATTTTGATATTAATTCATTCTTTCTCTCCATCTAGCAAGTTATAATTAATACAAATTGCAAGGCTGGTCGTGTGGTATCAAGAGAAGGGTGCAAGAATTGGAACTGGCCATCAATTAATCTTGTACAGAACACTGAATAGGCAGCAAGATATTAATGAGCTTGATCATTCATAACCTGTGATAAATGAGAGCTAATTACATAAAGGTGCTAAATTTCATACTCCATTAGTAGTCCTTATGCTATCCATCCCCAGAAGATTCAGAATTTAATTCAAGTCACTTGGTACTAAGGCACTGGATAAAACTGTAATTCTAATTATCAGCTCAAGAAACTCAAGAATGACAGCTTATGAATTAGAAGGGCTCCGTATATCAGAAGTTCTCCCCTTCCCATTCTTAGAATTAAATAAAGATCTGCATTGCAGCAAAAGGAACAAACCTTGGATAACTTCCAGAGCTTTGATACACATTAGAACTGAAACACTTAAATTTGCATCTGTTACATTTTCTATAAACTACTGGGTTAGCAAGTGGTGATGATTTGTCATCTTTCCATCTTCACTTCTTACAATAGCATGTTTTCCTCTAAAAAATTATGTTCCTGATTTAAAGCAGAGAGGGAGAAGACTTAACACTGTCAAACAGCTTTCTGAATTCACAGTTGTCAGTGTATGTGGGAAACAGTCCTTTTCTCACTGATCATCTTTTCAGCAACAACACAAAGAATGATGACATTCAAGGTAACTGCAGTACCTGAGCAAGGTACATTTTTTAATGGGGAACAGGGCAGGGATGAAACAAGTACAGAGCTTGTACCACGGCCTTGCAGGCCGACGGGGTTTTTTAAATGCTGATGCCACCCAGTGTCACCAGAGAGTATTGCCAATCACCTACCAATAACACAGCCCTCACCCAGACCCGCTCACACCAACACCTGCCAACTGCTTCTGCAGTAAGGTTACAGATAGGGCCAGAGAGCAGATAAATTTGGTTACAATATAGGATTCAGAAATTAATTTCCACAATGTAGAACAACTGGCTGCCTTTGACAGCACTTGCTTTCACTGCAAAGAGCTTTCTAGGAGGAACTGAAGGGGACAAGGATGAGAAACAGTGGTAGGGGTTGGGGCTTTCTGAGGTATTTGTAACTTTATTGATCTTGTGATCTAAAGGTTTGTTAGTTAAAATTTTAATGTTCACAATTACCCTCTTAAAGATGCCAATAAGTCAAGAAATTAGACTGGTACGTGACATAAGAGTGCCACTATTTCAAGAGATAAGCTGTGTCAAAAAGCCTTAATACAGAAAGTAAAGAGTAAATACATGTGATCTCAAACTACATACCCCTCTGAAGACTAAACTGAGGATTTTCAGAAAACTTTAAGAAGTTGGACTCTATGATCCTTGTGGGTCCCTTCTAACTCAGAATATTCTGTGATTCTGTAATACTTACACCAAAGCAACTCTCCTACTTAAATCATGATAGTGGACAAGTAAAAGTCACATTTTAAACCATTATTTTTTTTCTTATAGTTGTATTAAAGTAAAAAATATTCAGAGAAACATAAGAGGGAGGGGGGGGAGAGAGAGGGAGAGAGAGAGAGAGAGAAAGAAAGAAATTGGAAAACAAACCAATTCAAATTTAAAATTCTTTTGGAAGGAGTGAGGGAAAAGATGAATTTCCATTCATGTGCTCACATGTAAGCTACTTCACACTGATTTGACAACAGACACAGAGTACTGCACATACCTGGTGCAAATTTTGTTGTCCCACAAAATCTAACAGTGCCTGTTCTCTGTCCCACCACCAGTACTCTGTCTCCAACCTGGATTTCTCCCTCAAGAGCATTTTTCCTCATGGTTGGGGAACTATACAGCCCTGGTCAAAAGAAGAACAAGATCTGAAATTAGTGAGATTAAATCTTTAAGAAAGTTTTCAAAAGCAAGCCAACTGATTAGTGAACAGAGTATTTATCTCTAACACAGCCTACCTTCAACACATGGCAACACAAATTTTGCTTAGACAAAAATGTGCTTTGTGCCAACATAAAACCTGGAGTACAGCCTTTTCTCTGCTCTGAAAAGGTACAGTGACCAACTATAAAAACACTTTACATCTTGAAGATGTTACAAAAATCCCAAAGTTGCCATACTTAGGTTTATGGTTAAACTACTTCACCAGTGTCCTTCTCGAACTATCTCAGATTCTGAAACACCACAAGTAGTTCTACAGCAGAATTTAATGCAGCAGTGAACTCCCCCCAGTAAAAATACACCCCAGTACAACAGACCATACCAGCACTAATCTTAGATGAGGCAGAAGACACTCTAGTCAGGGCCTTTTTACTGCTGCTCGTTGAGTTCCTCTTCTTGGAGTAATTCCGTTTGCCTTCCAAGGAGGTAGTAGAAGAGGAAGAGCTGCTGTACCCAGGAAAACCTGAAGACATAAATGAAAGTTGCCCTTCAGGGATTATATTTTGCAAAATGACAAGATTAAGCAGAAAGGAAAGCTTTTGTAATGTGGAAGTTACCTGCTCTCCATGGAGGGCAAAATACTAAGTAAAAAACCAAAGTTAGAACTTGTTATGCAGCATCTGCACAAACACCTGTCAGGAATGACACAGGTTCACATGAGCCTGCCTTGGGAATATGGTGATAGCTGTGTGCTAGAAGACATCTCCAAAAGCCCATCTTTATTATTCTATCAAAGTTCAGCTAAACAGTCCCAAGCATATTTATTAAAATACATAAGCTTTAGTAATAAGAGATCATACCACCAGCCTTTCAGCATCCAACCTACTAAAGATTTGATGAAAAGTGTAAGGAAGGTGGTATCATGTGAGTGAATAATTGCCTGGATTAAAGCCTACTATATTCTATTACATACTGTATTAATATTAAAATCCGTACTATAAAACAAGAATGGGAAATAAATCACTTTTATCTCCCTATATTTGCAAACCCTAAAGTCTAAACTGACCAATCAGACTTATGTTTATCTTTCATGCTTCTTTTTCAAGGCTCTTCCTCTTCTTCCCTTTCTTAACCCCTTCTGCCCAAAATGGGGCAGGGTACAGCAAGACACATCTACACCTCAGCTTATCAATGTGAAAAATTAAGATAATATTGCTTATCAAACTTTCCAGACTTTTGAGAAGCTTAAACCATTAGTTTTCACAAACAGCTTGGTATCAAACACAGGGTTAGTTTGTTCAATGTAATGTAATTATCCAATTTTGCAAAACAGTAAAGAACTGAGGAAAGGCAAAGGCAGTGGTTCCAAATAAAAACTAAGGACAGAAATCTGAAGAGATACGCACTGCAGCTACACTACAATGAAGAAAATGCAAATTACTGACTAAATAGTGACTAAACAGGCTAACTTCAGCTCCATGTCCAATGTATAAACACACATGTGCATTTGCAAACATATGGTACAAATCCTTATTTAGAAGCCAGTCCAGGGATGGATTCACTGGAGGACAGATCACCATTTTTACAGGGATGCAACAAAAACTGCTCCAACTAAACCTGTCATCAAGATACTTCATTTTGTGGAAAATCACAGGGTAGGAGAAGGAAAAGCAGAAAGGACTTCAGCAGGCCATATAATTGATTCCTTTTCCTTCAGGCAAAACAATTATTTGTTATAACACTCCTGACAGCTGAGTATTTAGCCTGTTCTTAAAAACCTCCGACCAGAGAGATCTCAAGACTTCCTCAGCAATGTATTTCACCACATAATTATCTCTAGGGTTTTTCCCCCCAAACATATCACCAAGGATTTTTACTCTCACTACACATGCAGAGTGGGTTATACTATCCCTTGTATTCCAAAGCTTCCAGTTTCATGCCTTTCATCTTCTGTCTTTTTAATCACACAATCACAAATTTCAGGTCTCTATTCCTAAGTCATGTTTTAAAAATCCAGTTGTTTTCTTTTCTGAATTCCCTCTGAATTCACAACTGTTCACTCACAGAAGGTATAAAAAGATGCTTTCCTTCACAGACCTGCTGGAGCAAATCCAAAGGAAGCCATGAAGACGTTTAGAGAGATGGAGCACCTCTTCTATATGGAAAGGCTGAGAGATTTGGGGTTGGTCAGCCCCAAAGAAGCCCCACTGGGGCCTTTCAGTGCCTATGGGGGGCCTCCAAGAAAGATGGATAGACTTTTCATGAGTGGAAACAGTGACAGGAAAAGGGGTAGAGGCTTCAAACTGACATAAAAGAGGCCTAGATCAGATATTAGGAAGAAATTCTTTACTGTCAGGGTGGGAGACACTGGAACAGGTTACTCAGAGAAGCTGTGTATGCTCTTCGATGATCTTTAACATCCCTTCCAAGTCAAACTATTCTGTGATTCTGTGACTTAAAGAGGGCATATTCAAATTCACACTTGAAATTATTCCAAAGAAACACTGCTTTTACCAACACTTAAAGGATGATTTTATAGCCAAAACCTCAAAGGAGACACAACTTTTAGAGTTTGTTCCAGACAGCTGAAAGTGAAGTTCCTCTGTGTTTCAAGTTCAGCAAAATACTGCTGTGGCAGAAGTTGTTATCCAATTGTGAAATGAGGTAATTGCAGAGAATGATTCACAAGCAAAAGACACCCTTTAAAAGCTATTTTCATTTTTTATATATGAAGCCTGTTATTGTGAGTCTACCATGATACAATACCAAGACTGTTAAGCACTTTTGGATGGTAACACTTTATTACAGAAGCACGAACATACAGACAGAGGAGAGAAAAAAAATGCCAACAGAATATTACAATCTAGGCAGCAACAATACCAGGCAAAAAGTCTCCCTCCGAAACCTCAGCTGGTAATTCTGCAGTTCCTCTGCAAATCATTTACTAGGAGGCAGTTTTAAGGGCTTTTCTATGTTCTTGCCCAAGTATTCAGACAGAAGTGGCTACCAAACCAACACAGAACACCAGGCAAACATCCACACAAGTTACTTTGCTCCTGGAAAATTAAATACCTACAGCCTGCTTGGGACTTGAATTAAACAAGCATGACAACTATTTCTATAGTGTGGATACAGGGCTTTTACAGAGGTAGGGCAGCAATAATACTGCCTCTACCATACACAGAATTTTTCTTAAGATGTTAAATAAAAAAATTCTAAATTATTTCATTACCATCTTTTGCAGGTACAGTTTTTCCCCTGTTAGCAGTCAGAAAGTTGTTTTCAGAAGCACTGTCTCTTTTTGCCATATTTAGGCCTATAAAAAAAATATATACAATTAAACATACACATCCTAACAAGTAACAATAATTTTACAGGCAAGTCATGGACAAAAATAATTTGACATATTTGTGGATTGCTGGATGCAAGGAAAA
Source organism: Parus major (assembly GCF_001522545.3). Taxonomy (NCBI): domain Eukaryota; kingdom Metazoa; phylum Chordata; class Aves; order Passeriformes; family Paridae; genus Parus; species Parus major. The sequence continues at coordinate 14,787,772 of NC_031770.1, read as the reverse complement.
ATGGATAAAACTGTACAGTTCCTTAGACACTCGATAAACAGACAAAACGAGAACTGCAGACTTGTTTTGATGGATCAGCACAGATATTAAACCCCTTAACATATTAAACCAGTCCAAACTGTCTTGCCAAACAAACAAATGGTCTATAAAATACTATTTTTATATTGAAGGAGTTTTATTTAAATCTTTCAAACATTCATATCTATAACATCCACTTTAACAGGTCCACTATTCACCAGTATTAATTTCACAACTTCTGCTTTAAAGATTACACATCAATGTTTTGAAAGAGATTTGAGATCAAATCTTCATTCATACTACAAATAATGAAGTAAGCATGCCAATATGATTTTTAAGAGCCTGTCAGAGCAGCAAGGTTGAGATGTGTGTAGGAACTTGTACTCTCATCCAAGTTACAATTTGCAAAGAGTCATTTTGCATTTCTGACAGTTTCCTACCCTAACTCAATGAAGAACAAGCTCATCTATGATATAATCTCTCCTTGTCATGAAAGAAAAATCACATCTTTTTTATTTAACTACATCTCTCAGTGTAATTCAGCCACAGGGACTGAACTAGTTTGCAAGTGTAGTGTATTTCCCAAAATTTTATGGCTTAGCCATTAAGGCATCAGATCAAAAAACTAGCAGTTTGTGACTGATAACACATTGCTTAATTTTATCTCAGTAATCCTTTTCCTACAAACTTGAAAAAGATCTTTTCTCATCAATCTGACAGACTACTCAAATCCAGCAGAACCAAATAGAATTTCAAAATCCCTATACAATATTGTATTTTACTTTTCAGCTTATAACCTTATCTATAAAAAGCATATTAATTTTTCTTGAATCATTACAAACCAATGCACTGCAGGGAAGAAGTTTAAAGGAAAGAAACATGACCTGGTGATGCACATAAACACGGCAAACCAAAGTTCTGCCTCTGCAGCTTTGTCCTTCCCCAACTCCAGCCAGCCAATCAGCCAGGCTGATTAATTCCATTAATTCCAATGGAATTCTGTGCAAGGACTCCCTGCACACAGCAGCTTCCAGTGGATGGATGCTCTCCTGAGTAGATGATGCTTAACTCACTCTGATTTCTACTTCAAAGCAAGGTATCAAAAGTTTAGATTTTACAAAGACACAACGGCACCTTTGGGACAGAAAAGGTGGATTATAACTAAACTATCACAGACAGCTTCATTCCAGACAAAGGAAAAGTCCCTCCTATTATAGTTTAATGGGTTACAAACAGTTCACAGCAAAGTGAATCAAACACTTGAAAATATTGAACAGAAGTCAACTTGGATCAGCTCCTGAGCAGTATACCTAACAAACTGCTTATCCCAAGAAGCTTTTTATGCAAGATGCCCATTTATAAATAGCTTGAATCTTGTACTAATTGTAAATACAGACACTTAAAACTTACTCCCTCCTCAATCTATGCAGAGAAAAGTTATATAAGTCATCCATAAAGCTGTCAATATTCATCTTTTCCTGGCAGCAGCTTGCTGCATGGTTTCTACACCCTACATATTAAGGGTAAAGTGTGCAGTGGTTTAGGGTGCTCAGGGAAATTCAATGAGAATGTGGGTTCTCTTCCATCTCTTAAGCTGTGCTGCCTTAGTGTGAGTCACCTAAACAGGGCTCAAAAGGCAGAAGAAATGCCAATACAATATTTAATGACATTACTACATAGGCAGCCAAACACAGGGGGCCCTCTTATGCATGGTCAGCACTGCACACAGCAGGGAAGAGCCTGTTCTCCAATCAACTTGGAACCTGAACAGTTAGAAAACATGGATCATTCCCTCCACAGGGAGGGAATTTACACAGAAGGATTAAGTAATTTGACCAAATTACTAAGAAACTAAACCAGAGCCAGAGACTGAGCCCTTAACTCCAGTCTGTAGACTGAGGCCTTATAATAAGGACAAACTTTCTCCTCTAATTTGGCATTGGTTTTACTCAGATAATTTAATTAGCAGATAAAACACAATGAGTTAAATAGTTCCTTTATCATGTTGCCAGAAAATAAATCTCTTCAATTTCTAGGCATACAGGTGTATAGATTATTTACTAGATTTTCATTCCTTGCAAATTCTCCAGGAACATCTTAGTAAATGGAACCTCATTGAGTTAAGACACTTAACTGTATTACAGCCAATTAGAAATTACTTTAATGGCTCAAGAATAAATGTGGTGGTGAGAGGTTTTCTTTATAGAGTATGTAAAGAGTAGAAATTGTCACAGTACATCAAATCACCATAATCACTCCACAGCTACACACAACATCCTTCCAGTACCACTTCCAGTGGCCAATGAAGTTCCAACCACGACAATGTGGAGTTAATAAATACCTTATCACCTCATCCCAGGTTATGAATTAGTTCCAAACAAATATTTTAGTACCAAGATTTACTAATCCCTGAAGATTAGTGTCTTTTCAGCCTGTGTCAACATGCAAGGAAACACTCACCAGAATTCACTTTGGAAGTTATGTGTGTCACATCTACTTTCTTGGATTTGACCAAAGGTGAAGACCGCACGGAAGAGCTTCGTACGGAGCTTTTTTTGTGATCAGAAGCCTTGGTTATTTTGGAAAGAGGTGCAAAGATACCTGGAGAGAAAATCACATGTGCCAACAAAGAACCATGGATAATGGTAAAGTAGTAAAACTTTGCAGCTACTGTCTCTCACATCAATTAATTCAGGGTTGTTTTTTTTTAGCCATCATAACTTCCTATGCTGAGAAATCACTTGCAGGGTAGGAAGGACAAGCTCAAGTGGACAGTGAAAACAAAATCCTTTTCAAGCAACTTGGAAACACTCAATTAGAATTATCAATTAGAATCCCCTTTTTGTCCTAACAGTAACGCTCAGTCTCCCCCACTACAAAAACACAACACCTTTGTATGTCCTGTGTGGCCATGGCACCTCAATTAAAATATCTCAAGCTCTAAGTTAGAAAACAACTACAAGCACAAGTATTTTACCAAGGAAGACAAAGCAGGTAAAGAAACATGGCTATTATTGTTACAGTACAAACAAGTAGTTTCAACAGTATAGGTGAAAAACCAGGAAATCTCAGCTTCAAGGAAATTTTGACTGGTTGGCTGTTTCAGTCATTTTGCAAATAGCTGCAGTCAAAACTTGAGGACCAGCTAAGCAGACAGTAAATCAAACAAAGCACTACAAATAAAAGCAACAGAATCTGCTACTTGTTTTTATCCTCCCAAATGGTTCATATTTACCAGTACTCTTCAAAATTTGGGGGTTTAAAAATTGAAGGAAAAAGAAATAAAGACTATACCACGTTTTGGTGCACACTTGAAGTACTGGACTTTTCCAACACTTCCATTGTTCTTTCCTTCTGGTTCATCCAGTTCTACACCAGCCCACTGGCCACTGGCAAATTCCGTTGTGCCACAAAATCTTAAGGTACCAACCTAAGAGAAAAAGCATCAACACAGAATGGGTTTGTTAAACAAATTTTGTTCATGAGAAAATAGTATCAGTTATGAAAGAGACAGCAAGTCATTTCCAAGCTTTTCATCACAAAAATGCAAACATCATTTCCCTCACTCATTCACATTCCTACCTTTCACTACATCACTCAATACATTTTCCAAAAGATCTTAGTCCTTCTGTGTGTATTTTGCATTAAACAGCAGCCATGGTTATGACAGATGTCACAACAGACATGAATTAGACAGTAAGAACCACTGTAAACACAGCTCCAGGTCATGGTACAGGAGCACACACCCAATGAAAGGTTTTACTTTCACTGTTTATACAAGAATTCCAGAACCAGGGCTAGGTATCTTCCTGGAGGTTCCATAGAAATATTTGATTAAATAAATCTGTGTGCACATAAACACATACATACAAGTATGTGTGTATATATGTAACTGGCAAAGGTTCCAGGGCAAACTTCAGAGCATAATTAATTTTTTCTTTAGAAAAGATTCATAGCTCTTCTATTCCCTCCTTATGATTAAACAAAATTTTAAAAGCCAGCAAATGTTTTAAACATTTGCTGTTGCTTCAATATATACTATAAACTCTTAACAGATAAGCATATGAAGACTACCAAGACAGACCAGTCTTGCTGGTGGACGTCATTCTCTGCAAATATACATTATAAACACACACACTTCAACCAAACAGGGGAGGAATAACTACAAGAGATGCATTTAACATTGATTTAAATTCCTTTTCATATTTGATTTTTAAATTAGTTTTAGTAATAAAAAACTTTGATCTTTCAGTTGCTCCATTTTCCTCATCTTATGTGACCTTAATATTAGTTCATTTTACACTATGACTCCACTGTTTAATCCAACCCTCAGAGAGTAAACAGATAGAAACGATTTTTTTTTTACTATAAAACCTTCCAGCTACTCTTTCCTAATGTCTGCAAAGAAATAAACATGACCCAGAGCCTCTTCTCTCGTGCTGAAGATCTCCTTTAAACTTGATTGTTATAGGCAGGTATGTCACACTAATCTAGACTGAGACCTGTTAGCTACTGACACAGGGATCAAATTCTGCCAGGGGAAGTTTGGCCAAGCAGCCCCAGAGATTCCTACAATTTCTCCACTTACTTTCCAGGCACCAACTAAGGACACTTACTGAGCAGAGAGATCAGCCAGCATCCTAAAACAGAGGTTGGAGATTGAAAAACTGTGCCTCCAATCTTGCCCCAGGACCTGTACAAGCAACAAGCAGGGGACCTCCCTCACATGAGACAGAGCAGGAGCAGTTTTCTCCCTGCTGCTGGTGTCCCTGCACTCCCATTTCATCAGATGTGATCTAAATGGACACTCAGTCTAGCAGAGCAGGAGCTGGTGGAGCTGTGGGGCCCCAAATCACATACACATAAACACCTGCTAACACAGCTTCCTCCCCTGTAAGACAACTGGAATGACAGCAGTAGGAGTCAAGAGAGGAATCCATTCTCCCTCTGGCATCTGCTGTGCTTGGCTTTCAAGTTTCATTAAAGCTGACATACTAAGAGACTGCAGAAGCAGGAAAGACAACAGGAACCTGTAAATATAGCTCAAAAAAATGCTGCTGTTCCAAGCGCCCTCATCCCAGCTTCCATATTCCAGAATGAGAACGGATCCAGGAGAAGGTTAAAAACAGGGCACCATTTTCATCATCCTGTCACTTTTGCTCCACCCTGCAGGAATTTACGAGTATCGAGGGGGAGGGGAAGGCAGGGCTGAGAACAGCTTCTCCATTCAGGCAAATGGGGAAAAGGGGTGGGAAGCAATGTGGGAGTAATGCACAACAGCTCCTCGCACACAAAGGAAGGGAAGAAAGCTGTCATGGAAATGGAAGTTCAAAAAGAACAATCACATTCCTTCTTCCCACCTGCTCTAGAACAGATTTGGCTCCCTTAAAGAAAAACAAGCTAGTGGCAAAGCCCTGCTGGCCTTTGGCAGTACCAAAACAGCTTCCAACACTTTAAAACACACTGCAACAGCATAATGAATTAGAAGACTAAAAGTAACCAAACCCAGGCAGTTCTATCCACACACAATGAGCACGTTACAGCATGAACCATTCTGTGGACCTTACTTAGAGGAAAGATAACACAAGAACACCAATTTCGTCACTTTCTTGCTCTAAAGCTTCCATTAACTTGCACTTACATTATCTCCCCTTGCTGCCACTGTGATTTCTGATAAAGAAACTTCTGTCTTTAAAGAATAAGTGGCTTTCTGTACATACTTCAATTAAAATGCTTTCTGCATAGCTAGTGATTCCTTTGCTTTCCCTGACCCAATTTCAAGAATACACCAAATTAAAATACACAATGGAAGCTGCTTCACACTCTTGCTGGAGATCACTTTAGAACATTTCAGTTGTGACAGTTACAAATCTGAAGTTATATTAGGAAAGCTATTAAAGCAAAAGCTATTCAAATATAAAATTTTGCTCACAAATGCTTTCAATATTTACGAGGAAAAAAGAACTTCTTTAAAAGAGTTCTAGCACTTAGATCCCTTGCCATCAGAGCAAATAAAAAGTCTGAATACCAAATGCAATATTAATGTTACAGTTTTCAAATATATTTTTAGAAAGGTGGCTATCATGGTAGCCTTTAAAAAGCTATTCACACTTGAGCTGGGCCTCTATTAGCTACATCCTTATATTTCCACAGAACCATGTAACAACCTTGTTGGCACAGCACTGCTTCAAAGATTTTAGCTGCATTGCACCAGTGAAATTGGGTTACTCTAGGCTAAGCAGAACTGAAGGGTTTTTTCCCTGCCTTCTGGAAACTATCAGGAGTACTTCACAAATGCACGCTCCTAACAAAGCTGGGCAACTCACAAACTGGTGAGTTTTACCATCACTTTGATGTGACACCCAAAACATTAATAAAAGCTGAACCATGCTGATGTACTATAGGAGACTGTTAAAAATCATTTAAAGACACAAAATGCAGCCTATGCCTGTCAAAACTGCTTTTCATAATAATGACTTTATCACACAACTCTTCAGCTTATTACTTTCCATAACCAGTTCCTTGCTGCCATCCAGATGTCACACCTTCCAGAAAGCATTTCAGACCCCCAAACTGAGGTATGTCTCAAAAGTGGTAAATGAATGGACTCTGCAGGAATTATGAGAGTAGTACCAGGTTGGTGGCCATACCTTCTGTCCTGCAATAACAACACGATCTCCCAGCTTCAGGCCAAGTGATAAAAGCATGGCCCTGCCAGTGACGTGGTCGTAGGATGGAATCATGGCTTTGGAGATGTCACACGCGAGAGGCACTGCATCCAGCAGGATCTGCTTGATTTCCTTGGCACTGGCTGCTGCGTCTGCCATTTCCAGTGGCATATCTACAGGATCAGGAACCACATCTGCTGGGATCTGCCCCTTGTCATTCTGTAGAAACACAACATAGCACAGGATTTAATGTTATTACAAGATAAATCTGATCAGGTGAAACCACAGCATTTTATGAAGTGTTTAATCCTCTTTATTAGGTATTTTTCCTAGAATATAAAAATCCTATGAAAAAATCCACATTTTCAAATAAGGATGCCAAAACATCCTTCAATAAATCAGCTAGCATGACAACATCTCATTTTAGAAACCAACAAGTAGCCAATGTTTTCAAATTTAAGAACATTATTAGGACTCAGAACACATGAAACAAAACACTTGTATCTGTGTACCTGAACAAAGAGTTAGGAAAGCAAGGCAGACTTCTGGTCTGTAATGCCAATACCAAAATGCCAACTCCTCCCAAAGAATCTATCTTTACCCAGCATATAGCTTGCTCCTTGGTGATGCTTATTCCAAATCTAAGAGATTAATTTAATTAATGTATGTTGCATATATAGAATATGCAAATGTGATGGCTCACAAGAGTACCTGAATAAATCTGTTCAGATTTATTTAGACACAGACCATCCTACAAGAGATGAATTAAAGTCAGATTCCTTTCCAAACAAGCTCCCTTCCCAAAGAGCAGTGACTGTGATTCCTACACGACAGGACAAGTTGTTGGAGTACCAGCTCCCCTGGAGTTAACCTCAACTCCAGGCCAGTTGCTCAGACAGCAGGTACTGTCAGGCTGCTCCAGGGACACTTCTGTCTACACTCTTTAGCAAAGCCATTGGCATGGAGCTTCGGCTGTCTGACCGTTTTCACAATGTCTGCGGAAAAATTATCGTCCCAGTCCTCCAAATTTCTTCTCAACTGAGCCCCTGGACTCAGACATTACCAGAAGGAATGATACAGAGTACGACTGTATTTTAGTCCCTTCAAAACAAACTAGAAGTTCATTGTTTCCTGAGCCTGCTCTCAATTCGTCTCAAAGCTAGAAAAGTATAATCCTTACTCAGAATTTACACTGCTATTCCCAAATAATCAAACTCTACACACTGTCTCTAGTCAAAACCTTGTTGCAGGTTTGAGCAATTCAACACCCACCATTCCTTAAAAATCTCCAATTACTCTGTACGTAAAAATCACACTACCTTAAAAACAGGATATGGCTGGGTTAAAGTTGAGTGGGGAGTTTGAGTTTGTAGTCATGACATTAGAGATTATTTTGGTCACATCAGTCCCACAATTCAGCCCACCAGGTGCCCTGCAAACCTCTGTGCCAACATAAAGCAGGGGCAGAGCAGTGGCAAGAAGGCAAAGTGGAAGCTCAGGGGAAGCCCAGGATTTCTCTTCTCAAGGACACAGCCACCTCTGCCAGCTCAGAATGCTTATGCAACTACAAACCAGCGTTCACCGTGACAACAGGCTCCTAAACACACAGCTGACAGAGAACCTGAGACACATCATTCACACTGAATAAAGGGACAAAGAAGAAACCCATCATTTTTGAAGAGATCTAGATTGAATATCATGAACTGTATGGACAATATGTTCCAGAAGATTTCATACCAACAGTGCTACATAAAATAATGACTTTTGAGTACCCTCAAAACAACTATGATTTCTCATTTAAAATAACCCTCCACATTTGAAAATGGAGAACTGAGATTGAGATACTGGTTTTGCTAAAATAAGAAAACCTTCCAAGCCCTCCCCCCCAAAAAAACAACCCAAAAAAACCCCACACAAAACAACAAATCCAAAATCAAACAGAAAACACAGTCAAAACCCCAGATAGTGGCTAGACACATATAGCAACACTTTGCATTATAACCTATGGTTATTATTAGGTTACTAAGCAGAGCAGGTGATGTTTATGCATTCTCAGTTACTCATGCTAACACCAGGCTCAATGCTAAGCACAACACTGGGTTTCTGGAGGGCAAGGACTGCACTCCTCCATTTCTGAAAAGATCCCCCACTGCCATGGGTCTCAGCTGTTGCAAGACACCCAGGAGTATTAATAAATGAAAGCTTAGACAACAGACAACAAACCTCTTGAAAGTTATTTGAACTAATGAACTAGACCATGACACAAAAATACAAACTTCAACACACAAGTATGGCAAAGCACACAAAATCATCCACTATGAGTTGCAAGTATCTTTTGCTGAGGCACTCTCACTCCACGTAGCACACTTTCAGCTAATCAAAATCCTGGACAGACTGTTCAGTTTTTCCAGGTACTTTTTTCACCTTCTGGTGAATCTACAACCTAACTCCTTACCCTAAAGGCAGGATTTGCTCCATGTTCCAGTAAACACTTGACAGCTCCTGTGCATAGGTTAAATGCAGCAATATGCAAAGCTGTTCCAAAATCAAAATCACTACAGGTGGCATCCACATCTGCAATTAAACATCACATGTGAGGTATGAAAGTCTCTTACATGAACATTTCCCACTACAGATTCCTTGTGAGGACATTCATTTCTATAGTTTATGTTAGCATTTACACAGACACACCATTATTTATGTACCAAATGCGTATGAGAAGTAATTCTACATCGAATATCAACCTTATTTGCATCTGTTTATTCATACCACGAACCAACCTGGAAGATGAGCATGTACTTTCACTCATTTTTTAATACTGATGGCTTAACTGCAAAATTGCTGCTACTGTGCCAAGATTAACAAGTGAGTAACTTCAGCTTTGCAAGTAAATTAATGTTTTAATGTTTCAGAAACATTTATATTTTATTGCTTCTAGGTGTCAAACGTTAAAATGAGATGCATCTTCAAACAGTTGTTTTCCTTTGTGAGCATGCAGTAGGGCAAGGGAAAACTGATTATGCATCTGCTTTACATTGATTTAATTACTAATGGCCAAGAATGAAGTAAGAGCTGGTGATTGTTATCATTTCTTTGTTTTCAAGGAATTGCACTCTGAAGGGTGTCACACTGGCAGTTTGGAAAATGGAGCACTGCACTTGACTGGAAGCGATTTAGCACAATATATATTTCTATCAGTTGTTCCCAATATATCTTTCAATCTGCTATGAAGTTATTACTGTTCTAGGAGATTGGAATTTAAATGTCTGTTTAGTCTGAGGCTCCTCTCTTAAATTATACTACAGAGATGTCATTTTGAGTCAATTAGATATGGGACTGTTAATTAAAAATGCCAGTTGATTTCATACACAAACCAAAAGACCACAAGTATTAGCAATCACATTCCAATTTGAAATACCAGGGAGGAACATAAAACTTTCCACCTCAGGGCTGAAGAGTCTCCTCAATTTCCAGTATCAGTCTCCATCCCAAAAAACACTAGCCCTTCTCAAAATGCCATAAACAAAGTATATCCTAACTTCATTAACATCCTTATATAGTTACACTAAATGAACAAGTGAAACATCAATATATATATATAAGATACAGAGTTATATATGTCTGTATAGACATGCTGAGTTCATACATACTAATAGAATTGCCTCAGTTTATAAATACCAAAGGTAACAAATCTGCAATCAGAATTTAAGAGTTTTGCAACTGCACTGATTGAACAAAAATGTGAAAAAAGACTGCATTCACATGCCTCAGTCATAATGAGAGCTACGTATGCAGATGTACCTTTATATACCAAAGGTCAGGAGACATTACCAGTTTAAAACCAGCTAGAAGCTGAGGAGCTGTATACAGCCACTGAAACTTCCATGGAAGTTTACAGCCAAACATCTTCTGCACACATAGGAGCCAATTTGCAGAAATACTGGCCAGTAGCATCAGCTACTGAGCCAGCAACAGTTGCATGTATTTCTATTTTGAAAAACAAAATGTGTGGTTTGTTTTTTTTGAGTTAGACTGTGTGACTTCCTCAGACTTGCAAATTTCATACTTCAATTTTTTGAACAGTTCTCTTGTGGGCAGAGCAGAGGTGACAGAAAAAAAGACAAATAGCAAATGTTACCTGGTAACTACCCCCAAACTATCTAGAAAAAAATAATATACAATTTTTGTATTTAAAAACCTCTAAAAATCTAAGATCAAACTAGATCTCTCCTGTAACAACTGAGAAGTAAATCTGTATGAAGAAGTGAACTACAAAGTGTTGTAAAGAAAGTAGTTTAGCAGTAAATCAAAAGGAAACCCCTGTGCTTCACAATGGGTGTCTCAGAGCCAGCATACCGCTGTCTTGAAAAGCTATTTATATATTAACAACCATTTTTTCTCCAGTTCAGTTATGGATCCATCCAAAGCATGTTTGCCTTCTATGTATGTTCTTCCTTCTCTGCAAACTCCCTGATGAAGTATGAAGCTTAAATTATTTTATAAATTCAGACTATCCATTGTTTCCATATCACAGGGCAAATAATTTTATCTGTTTCCTGAGGTAAAGAACATCAGCTGCTTATCCAAGAATTGCCAACTGCCAAGACATTTAACCAGAGTGGTTTCCTTGGAAATCTGAGCAAAATCCCAACCCTTCTGTAGGAACTGCACAGGAGGAGAACACCAAATGCAAATAAGGTCTGAAAGGAGACCTAAAACCTGCTGATGCAAATTATGGACGCCAGGCTATTGAAATGTGATGTGGACTTAACTACTGTACTGTGATTTTGTCTTTTGTTACCAACCCACACTCGTCACCTCCCAAGCAAGTCACACCAGTAACAGCACTGCCTAACAACTACCTGCATGGAGATTCAAGATGTGGTAAGCAAGCCCTGGGTACTCCAAAAACCTACCAGCTTTTCAAACTGTTAAGACAGAGTCCCTAGATTAAAAATCCTTTTGCAAATTGGGGCAATCAGAAGGATGCTCAGTCAAACAAATTCACATTTGTACAATTTTAGTGATAAAGATGCTTACTGGTTTTGCTGTCCTGACCAAATTAGAACCAAACAGTTCTGGTTTAACACCATTTCTGTATTTGCATTAGTATATGTAGGGCTCCAATTACCAATACTTCACAGTATGATTGCAAAAGGTGTTACCTATTTACAGCAAACACTAAAGTCAAATTGTTCCTTAAACCTTCTACACAGCTGAGGAATGGGGAAAAAGAGCATGTCAAAATTGCCACAGTCACAGGTTTGCCACATGAAATTGCCAAATCTCCACTATTCCTTTAATCTTCTCCCCACATTTCAAATATTCTTCTCAATGTTTAAGCAACCTTAAACACCACAAGATTTTACTGGAATAGTTGTATCTTTGGTTTTCTGAAAACATTATTTTAGTTCTCAATAATTTAAGATTAACCTGTTTGCTTTCCAGTCTATTTGAAACTTCTATTCCCTTGTACAATAGAAGTACAAAGCTTAAATTTAAAAACCAGCAATAGGAACAGTACAGTAAACCACTAAAAATAGGTTAAGAGAAAAATGAACCAATGAGGCTGAATAGAAGAATACAAAATTATTTATGTATCATGGATAAGTGAACACCACACATACAGACCACTACATATCAGCTTAGAATGTACAAAATATGGACAACTACATGAAACAAAGGTCACAAAGCTTACCTTTTGGCTTTGCATTTTTCAAAATAACACTGATCAGTTCTGGAACATCAAAGTAGGCAGCGTAATGCAAGGCATTCATATTTGTCCAGCGGCTGCGTAAGCTGCTGTCAGCACCCAAATCAATAAGCTGTGTTGCAAATTTTACAGCAGTTTCAACATCACCTGCAGGGTAATTTTTGTAAAGTACACATTAGTGATTTTTTTTTTTTTTTACCTGAAAAAACACACATGTCTATGTGTAATACAAAATGTACATTAGGCCCTTCAAGCTCACAACAGAACTATAACTATGCCTTTCTTTTTAGGATTAGGATACAAAAATCTTTGCCCTTTATCATAAAGAGCTGAGATCTCTAGTGTATAATAACACCATCTGTTTTTCACTAATATAAGTACTGGGTCAGCCATCAAATCCAGGAGTTTTAGTATCTGATAGAAGAACTGCACATCACAATGCTGAATTTTATGTTAAAAGATCTGCCAACACCAGGGAAGACAACCTATGCCAGACTTCTCTCAAACTCAGAGGAGAAGCGAGCCCAGGTCAATGAAGAAGTAACACAATATAGAAAAGTTAACAGGGGTGTTCAAACAGAGTTAAATGTGCTCTCATTTCCAGTATTTATGACCATAATAATGCAAATGAAGTCCATTGTTCTCTTCTGACATGAACAGGGTGAAAGAAACAAAACAAAGAGAACAGCCAGTCACCTAAATGTTCTGCTGTAAGAAAACTACACCAAAAACTACAGCGAACTTGCAGCTTGCACCAGTCTGAAACTGTCTTTGCTACATGATGTATCTGTTTTAAGCTGGCACCACTGTCTCTAATACCTAGAACTATTAACTCTTGCTCCCTATGGCTATTGCTGCAGTTCTGCACTTTCCTTGCTCATGGCCACTAGAAGAAAGAAAACCAAACATGAAAAAAAAAAATCTACTGCAAGGAAAAATTCTGTTACAGTCAGTAGGATAAGCTTATGTGAGTCAATCAGGTTTGTACATCTCTGACTTTTTTTTTTACTCACCAATGCCATGAGCCCCTGATTTGCAAGTATAATGCAGGAGGGTCATATCAGTCAGTCCATCTCTGTCATTCACATTGCAACCCCTTTTAATGATCTGACAGGCAAGTGGAAAACAAGTACATTTTAGCTCTGGCATATCTCTGACATCACTGCTATTTCCTAAGTTATTTCAGATATATTGACTCCTGGATTCATTGCAATGACTAGTAACAAAGAAGCCTGCCAGAAAAAACTCTAATTGCAAAACAGAGCAACATACACAAATGTAATAAACAGCATCATAATGAACCCTCATTATTTACAGATTAAATAACATATACTTCACATGCTAAAAAGTTAAGCAGTTAACTGCATAGGAAGATGATTTATGAAGCTCTTCCCTTGTTCTTTGATCTCTCAACAATTACCCACCCCACTCCCACACATCCCAAAAGAAGCCCCCAGTTATAATATGGTAGGGTTTATCTTCACTAGACTTCCCCACATGTCCAGAAAACCCCACATGTCCAGAAGAAAAATAAGTAGGATGGAAATACTAGAAATATATTTTGTGTCTAGGAAAGATTGTCCTTAAGGTCAAGCTTCAACAGTAACTTCATATATTGGGAGTTTGGGATTACTGCTAAGTAGGAAACTGAAACACCAAGGTGAAGGGTCTCACTCAACACAACTGTCTTGAGAGAAACGTTGTTTATACCATCTCTGCAAATGTACTGAATTTTATCCATCATCTTTCTTTTTCCAAGTAAAAGCTGACAACATGTAGAATATGAGGTATGATCAGTCACTACCTGTTAAGAGGCAGAAACTGTATCTGCATTTATGATAAATTCTGCTTCTGAATTAACTGGTTTTATTCACTATCAAGACTGTATTTAACATTGAGAGCACTCAAGGATCTTCATTTGTATCTCACCTCATTCCCAATAATATCAATATTTTGCTGAACCTGTGGAACCCACTGCCTTAAGATAGCAAACAATTCAGAAACTGATGTTTTGGGGTCGAAGAGTATTTCTTGGCATGCTGCATCATTGGGATCGAAGAAGGAAAACTCTGTTTAAAGAAAAAGAATCCTTATGTAAAATCTTGACATTTAACACTTATCTAGTTTTTCAAACTCGGAGGCAAAGAATAGCAGAGAGAAAATGTCTTCCTTCTTCTTCTTCCTCCATCACAATTTACATAGAACATACTAAAATATAAACATACACAGTCTAATCAGGAAGACATTCTGTGACCTCTGCTATTTTCAGTGTTTTATGAATGCATCAATCCCAGCTGGTGGCAGCTGCAGGAAACAAACACCTTCAAAAATTAAAGCACCAAACCAAGACCAGAAAAAAAAAAAAGAAAAAAGAAAAAAGACACTTGTAAGGATTTTAAGCCTCATGTTCTTTCAGGCAACCCAAACTGTAAGTATGTAACACACACCTTATTATAAAAGTATACATCACATTACTCACAGGTGTATGTGCATGTTATACACATCCTCTATTTTAAATCTGTGAAATTTCTTACAACTCTGGAAAATTATATGAAAGAATCTGGATTAGCAATGGCTATGAGGAGAGGGAATGGAAGCAGAGTTCACTGCCATCAGCAAATGAATCATGGCATACACTTAACTTTTACCCCTGCTGCAGCTATCAGGGAGTTGCCTTTTAAACATGTTTTGGATAAATGCACAACTCAGCTCACATCCCTCAGAGATTCACCACACTCAGACAGGACAGACAGGTTAAGCAACAAATACCATCAGCCATCTGGGTGTGTGACATGGCATAAACCACCCCTGGGTGAATCATCCCAACCTTTCCCCAAAACCAGCATACCTGACCTCTAGATTGGATTAACAGATAAAAGCACACACAGAGTTTGCTTCCTGGTTATTTAGAGTTCCTCAAACTGCATCGCCCTGATCCAACAAGAATGGAAAAGGAGGACAACTTCACTGACATTTAACATGGATTTTTATTTGCACCTAGCATATTAAAAAAACCCAAATCCTTTATCTCCCAGCACTACATGAAGTGTGCTTCTTCCCTACATCCCATGCATCAACACATCTACTGATTTACCACCAATATTTACCTGCCACATAAACCACAGCTGATCTACAGCTGAAAGCTATGAAGTAAACAGACAACTAGGCTACAAGATTAATGACCCTGCATGATACTCACAGTTCTTACGCTGCCAGGAAGATTTCTAGCCACAAACCTGATCCAAATTGTCTATCAGAGATCAACTCTCACAATCAGCATGGTAAGAAAAAAATGTGAGACTGTATCAAGTATTAATAACAACCACCCTAAGTGCTTAACAGGTGATCAGCTGTAGTCTTTGCAAACCAAAGCAATGCTACAGAAAATCTGCTGAAGCAATGAATCCCATGAAGGGATGGCAATGGTATGTAGATACTTTAAAATATTACGTTCTCCCCCTCTCTTTCCCAAGTATTAATTACAGTGCTCAACTGCATTAAGGAAAAATAAATGCACTGAATGTAAAGACTGAGAATCTCTCTCTGTAATGGTTTAACTTCCTTCACCCAGATCAGCAATGTTAGTGTTACACAGCAATCTCCTATAAAAGGATTTTTTTTTTTATTAAATGAGTAGGCAGAAGCCAGGTAGAACAGACAGCAGTGAAATCATAGAGTTATTAGAAGATACCACAACAAAACAATATTTAAAGAAGGCAACTTGAAACTTTATCTAATGGATAAGAAAGCAGAATGGAATAAATCATGGCAGTACTTAGAGCAGACTAGGAGACATAAGTGATGAGAACAGGGCCAAACCATGCTAGAACACGTGTTCATGTACTGAAATATATCATAAGGAACACTTACACTCCCAACCTGAGTTAACTTATAAAATGAGTCTCAAGAATACTGAGTCTGTCAAAGACAGAACATTGCATATATTTATAATTTTTTTTTTCCTGAATGCAGCTGATTGCTCTGATCAATGCATGGGAAACACAGGTGGAGGGATTAAATTCAAAGGCATTGTAATTGTAGCTATCAGTAAAGCTCCTTACCTATGGTGACATTTTGACACATTATATACTGTTAGAAATTTTATCATAATTTATACATGTGAAGACAGTTACTGAAGACAAACATTATTCTGACAGCTATCAGTGATACTTGACACTAATTTTCTACTGCTCACTTTATGGTCCTTACCACTACAAAAATGTACACTTCCAACAGAAATATCCTCTTCTAGTACATCATTTACATAAGAAAAAGTGTAACTCAAGATGTTTTAAATTCATGGTGTAGATTAACTTCCCTTACTTACTCCAATTTTACATCTTAACACAATATCCAATTCCACACTGAGATGTGAAAGAGCTACAAATATGACCACACATGCACATTACTATATAAAGGAAAAGATATAATTTATAGTGTATGCAATAAGAAAAATGCAAAAAGCATGGGTCTTCATCTTTCATTTAACAGAGAATCCATTTAATAAGAAAGCTTTTTCTGCAAAGAAATAACTAAGAGTTGACAGCTTTTCTTAAAATTTATTATTCAGATTTATTTTCTGCTGATCACAAATTCATTTTCTGTTTAAAGTACATACCACAATCTGAAGGCATTGGTGCTGCAGCAACTGAAAAAGTAACAGATGTTTCAGAGTTTGGGAATAAGAATTGTTCTCTTTCAATGAGGGAACCTCCTTCAAAGGAAGATTCTGGGAGATCCTCTATGGTCATCTTCTAGAAAGTTACTTTAGGAGGACAAAAATCAATAAATAACCTCATTGGAAAAACTTTAGATTGGTTCTATCATAGTAAGATATAATATGCAATGAGACTAAAATTTTAAATCTGCAAACAACCTATTACTGCCATTACATTCTTACAAACTAATAAATTAACCAAGCTCATAAAGGTTATTAATGGTTATCATGCTGTCAAGATTAGCCAGCTTCTAGTTTGGAGTTCTACCACTAAACCTGCACATAACTAATGGAAAACATCATATTTCTCCCCAATTTCCCACTTGAGCAGTAAAGAAAATATTCATTCTCTAATTAGCAAACACACACTGAGGATAAATGGATTAGTGTGTTTCACAGCTTTATGAAAATGTAAAGCATCAAGTACCTGCCCTCATACTCTGCACGCACATTCCCTCCCTTCACCACGAGCAAGAACATGCTGCCAGCTACTGCTGCCTCCTCTTTTTAAATTCTCAGCTCTTTCATCTTCCCACACACAGCTGCAGACAATTCATCACCAAGTGATTCACTCCTGGACTCACGATTCCATATCAGCTCCTTTCCCAGCTCTTCTCCTCGATGTTTTAAAATAGCACACTTACCACAGCGTTGTAACCTTCACCCTCGTGTTGTTTCCAGCCAACTTCCCAGGCCTTACAGCAATCTAGGAGAGAGAACCAAGACTAAATGGTTGGAGAGTTATAGTGACAAAATTTAACAACCAGCCCAAGTTACATCCTAGTTATGGTTCACAGGTTAAGATCAGAGGATACATGGCTACCACTTGTAAGACATTTTATCAGGCAAATTCATTAACAAATAACAAAAAAATCACTTTTCTTAAGAGAAACAGACATGATTGCACCATCAGAGGCTACATCTCTGTTTAAAAATTGAAATCCTGCATCTTGAATGATCATTATTAAACACTTGGGGTAAAAGCAACATTTCTACTGAACAACCTACATTTTTGTAGGTTGTTCAGTATTCTGGAGATTATATAATTCTGGAGATTCCTATACAGTGCTCTTTTCTCAGGAATTTGTTTAGCCAGCATGCTTGACAGAAAGAAGTTGTGGAGCTTCAAGGAATGTTTGTTTTTATTATATTTAATTTATACCCAAGCAAATATGAAAAACTAAAATAAAAACTTATTTTGGGTTTCGTATCTAACCCACAACAAGCTATATGCATAGATTCAGTCTGGTATTTCCCCAGATAAATCTGTCACAGTACTTGGGACCTCACAATCTACATGCTAATAAAAAAGAAATTTTAGCAGTGCATTACAGATGCTAATCCTGAAGTAAATAAATTAAAGCCTCCTTTTCCTGCCCATCATACACAGTTCACCTTGTGCTCAAGTTGGAAATAAAAATCCATGTGAAAAATGCTCATTTTTCTCCCAACTAGTTCCTTAGTCTTGTACAGCTGTACAAACTCCTGTTCTGGCATGAAGATCAAGGAGGAGGCCACTGGAAGGACATGACTATTTTTTCCCCACAGCATTATCAAATTGCATTGGCTTACATGTTCTTTCATTCAACAAGGCCAAAAATATCTCTAATTATTTCAATTAATATTTTCTTAGAGTCAGGAAAAGTTAAGAGTTTACATTTCAATGGCTTAATAGCTGTCATAAAGATGACAACAGCTTTCCTGTGTGACAGACTAGAAAGTCCCTTAAGCTGCAAATACCTAATTAAATTGCTTTTGAAGTGCAACAGTGAAATAAATCTGCTACCATCTGATATTTCTTTAGAGGCTACGGCAAAATAAAACAAAGCTTTGTAAGACACATGAATTCACAAGTTTCTCACAGGCAGCACCTCAAAGCTCTCATTAAATGCACAAAGGAGTATATGAGTAAAGAAGACATATTAGCTGAGCCTCTTAAGCTAGAAAAAGACACAAAAGAAATTAAAAGCTTTTTGCACAGCCCTGTGCTGAGGGAACAGAGGAAACACAGTGAAAAGTAGCCAGATCTGATAGAGCAGATGGCAGCAGGAAAAGGTGAGATTTTGTGAAGTAGGACAACGTAAGCTGTTGGAACTTGAAATCAACGAAGACATTTCAACATTAATACAAGAAAGAGTGTTTATGGCACAAAGGAAAGCAGACCAAACACAACATAACCTGTGCAAGTAGCCAGGGCATCTTTTACTCTGCAGGACCAGAGACAAGAACACCATCTGTATTCTGCCAAAGCAAAGCAGGCAGGGAAACAACCCTGTCAGGTAGGTGGCACAAGGACTCAAAGGCTACAATGCAGATGCTGACCCAACTCCATAAAGAATGAATTTATATGTCCACAGGAGTGCCAACACCTCCAGTGGAAGTGTGCACATCCCCACAGTGCAGGGTTTTCACCTGGCTCTAGAAATGTAGCACATGACACGGCACTGAACCACGGCAATGTCAAGACAACACATTCTTCACCCACTGCCACCTCCAGAGGCTGCCAGCTCAGGTGAAAAAGCTTCCCAGCTAGCTAACACCACACACATACACCACCCCTGGAAAGGCCAAGAAAAAGGCTGGAAAGTACTTCAAAGGAAGTAAAAAGGCATCCCCACACCATCCTCATAATGACTTCTGTTGTAAGCAATATCAAAAGTGCCTGAGGTATTAACAATACCCAACACATACTTTCCACCAAGATTCATCTGGAAAGTCCTGGTGCAGTGGAATGGGAGGCCTTCCAAAAGAGCAGTAACTTTCCTGTATTAGTAAAAGAGCTTAAGAGCAGAAACTACTAGAGAAATTACATGAAAGAAAAGAGAATTTTTCTGTTCACAGCACTGCCAAACAACCACAGAGCACAGTTTAGCACAGCAGAGACTATCATACTTACTATTTGCCAGCCATATGTTTTTCCAACTGAATTATATCTGAAAACAAAAACACAGAAATATCAGGGAAAAAAAGTCAAAGACTCATCAGATGCACACACCCTTTTGTTGACAAAACTGAACAGCAACTACAGATTTCTTGATATCCACACATTACACTGGAATGCGCGGTAGCTCTGCATATACACATAAAAAAAGTTCCATAATAGAGGACCCAACTTTTTTATGTACTTTAGTTTGTAACTTGTGTTAAAGCACAAAGCTTTTCTGCAACTGCTGTAAGAACTCGCAAATGCTAAAGCACTTCGAGCCACAACATACAGTTGCTCTTGACTTTGATAGCTGAACCTGCCACAAATGTGATGCTATTTTTGACAACTATGTATAATGGACTCCTTATCATGTACTTAGATTTGCTCAAGAAAAATAAAGTTCAGAGAACAAGTTTCTTGCATATACATCACCTGCCCACCCCAGAACATACAGCACGAGTGGTAGACATGCTATACACATGTAGGTAAAACCGCAATTTGGATGGTTCGCAGGGCCCTCTTTCAACACGGCAGTGTTTTCACAGATTCACTGAACTGTCAGGATTGGAAGGGACCTCTGGAAATCATCCAGTCCAACCCCTGCCAAGGCAGGGTCACCTGCAGCAGGTGACACAGGAACGTGTCCAGGTGGGGTTTGAATGTCTCCAGGGATGGAGAGCCCTTAACTTCCCTGGGCAGCTGTGCCAGTGCTCTGCCACCTTCAATGTAAGGAAATTCCTCCTCATGCTGAGGTGGAACTTCTTGTGTTTTAGTTTACAGACACTGCTCCTCGTCCTGACACTGGGCACCACTGGAAAGAGTCTGGCACCATCCCCTTGGCACTTTGAGATATTTACATGCATTGATGAGACCCCGTCTGTGTCCTCCGGACTACAAAGGCCCAGCTCCCACAGTCTCTCCTCATAAGAAAGATGCTCCTGACCCGCACCTCTGTGACCTCCACCGGCCAGGCGCTTTGACAAGCTGGAAGTTCCAGGGAGCTCAGGTCCCGCACTCTCCAGGCAGATTCTCCCTGGCCACCTCCCCAGCTCCCCTCTCTCTCACGGGGAGGGACCAGAGCAGACCCTCCCGGAGCCGCGGTGACACCGCCCGGGCCGCGCCCGTCCCCCCGGCCCGTGTGCCGCAGCCGGGCGGGGGGGGCCAGGCCGGCTGCGGCCCGCCCGCTGCGCCGGTCCCTGCACCGCCACGACGGCCCCCACTACGCGCCGGAGGAGGATGGAGAGCGCCGGGAGAGCCCCGGGAAGCGCCGGGAGAGCCCCGGGAAGCACCAGCCCTGCCCCAGCCCTACCTGCTCTCGGCCGAGCGCAGCGCCCGCCGCCCGGGCCTCCCGCGCCAGCCCGCAGCCCAGAGAGCCGAGCGAGGCTCAGGCCCCGCCCATCGCGGGTAAACCACGCCCCTTCCTACGCCTCTGGCCAATGGGCGGGCCCCGTCCCTCAGGCCACGCCCCCCGCGGCGGGAAGGGGCGCGGGCCCCGCGCACCTGCGGGATACAGGGATGCGGGGATGGGATCGGCGGTGGGAGCGGGCGGCGGTGGGATCGGCGGTGGGAGCGGGCGGCGGTGGGATCGGCGGTGGGAGCGGGCGGCGGTGGGATCGGCGGTGGGAGCGGGCGGCGATGGGATCGGCGGTGGGAGCGGGCGGCGATGGGATCGGCGGTGGGAGCGGGCGGCGATGGGATCGGCGGTGGGAGCGGGCGGCGATGGGAGCGGGCAGCGGTGGGATCGGGCGGCGGTGGGATCGGCGGTGGGAGCGGGCGGCGATGGGATCGGCGGTGGGAGCGGGCGCACAGCCTGGCACGGTTCAGCACTCGGTTCGGCCGTCGGGACTGCTGGTTGTCTCAGTAGCCAGGTGGAGGAACGAAAGGAGGGGCTCCCAATAAGGATTTTCAAAGGATGCTCGTCCCATGGTGTAAAATCTAATGAGGAGCTAAATCCAAAGATTGGCGCTCTCCGGGAAACGCCTACGGTAATAAACCCAGCTTCTTATTTGAGCCCAGGCTGCATGAAGGGAATTTGACCTGGATAAAACCTCAGCCAAGTCCAGCTATATTTTTATGCTCTACGTGGGTCACTATTAAGTAAACATAACTGGTGTTTACAATCAGGTTTTTGGTGGTGTTTTTCCAGTGATGATATTAAAAGGGATGGGGGCAGGACAAATAATATTAATGGTAAGTAGAAATTCCCTCAAGTGAAGTGCTGGAAAGGTCAAGAGTTGCAAATTCTCTCAGTCCCAGAGACTCCAAAACTGAAAGAAGGAGAGAGCATTGCATTGCAGTTGTGAAAGTAAACGTGGTAACAGATGGCTATGAAAAAGGAAATTCTTCCACTTCTTAGAATGTTCCATACCATGGAAACGGCAAAGAAAAAAATGTTCCAGGAAAATGCAGGCCACTATTTTGATCTCAAAGCTACTTAGGTTCAAACTCTATAAAAAGTCAACGATGAAAGCAAGATTAAGTGTGAGTTTTGTACTGGCAGTCGACATTTGCCTTTTTTGAGATGCTTGGTGCTCTGGGCAAAGAAATGTTTTATTGCTGATGCTGAATAACAGACTTTAGTGCAGAGCCTGGAATGAAATTATTAGCAGTTCTGGAGAAGACTAGAATTTAGGGGAACTTCAATGAAGACAAAGCACAAACACAGGGGGAAACAGTGTTAAGTAGTGATAAATGCAAAGTCCTGAGCTGAGGGAGGCTACCGATGACATCCTGGGATATTATCCTTGGAACTAGTCTTTGTTTCATATTTTCCTTTATTTTTTTTTTTTAAAAAAAGAAATAAAAAACAGCAAACCAATGAGATTAAAAAAAGCAAAAAGGAAAGCATTGCTGTTAGAAAGGAATGAAATGGTATAAGAGTGAGGTATGGGGTCATTGTATGGAAGTGACTGAGGAACCGAACAATGCAAGACAGCTACACAAGGAGCATCATTACCAAAATGAAGCAATGGCACAAAAATCACCTACTTAGGATGTGTAAATGGAGAGTTGTGGCAGGGAAGTGAAGTGTTCGTGCCAGCAGGTCTGGCCATCGCCTTGAGGGATCACATTTCGGTGTGAGCTGCCTTCTTCAGCGAGCAGCAATTAATCCAGCGTGTCTAGAGAGAGTTTGTCAGCACAGCCAAGGAAAAGAGCAGTCTCTTTTAGGAGGTAACCAGAGCTTGGCTTGTTTGATGCAGCAGAATGAAAGCGGAGAAAAAGGATGTAGTTGCCATCTGCCATAAACCACAGAAAATGGGGTGTGAATTCAAAGGTGGAGTTGAATATGAGGACAAAACTGTGTGTGATTATTTTTTATGCTAGAAAATGAAAGCAAGGACCTAACAAAGCATCTCAGGTTCTAGAATGTCCTTCTGATCAGGCCAGCAATGGCAGAACCCCAAACATCTTAGCTCAAAGTGAGTCCTGAGTGCTGCAGCTGCAGAGGAGACTGGATGTCACTGCCAGACAAAACCCCTTGCCTGTCTGGACTTCCACCTCTGGACCCTGTAATGGAAATTTTCAAAGAATACATATTTAAACCACTTTCTGTACCTTAGCACATTGTCTTTTTCAGTCACCCCTACAAGCCAGGATGTGAGTGAAAATAAAAAGCCAGTTCAGCCTATCCTGTCTGACTCATTTGGTGCTGCCATGGGCAGCAAGGCTGCTGAGCACCTGGAGAACTCAAAACAATGGGCTGCACCAGCTATGGCCACCTTGGGAGGAAGACGGGAAAACAATGCTTGTGAGCAACAAGCCAGTTTCAACTGAAATACTATTTCAGTTCTTGTTTCTCCTTTGGGCAGAAATAGAGTATTACTAACCTGTTCATCCTCACAGATTTACGTAGCAGAGGAAAGCAATAATTAAAATGGCTTAGGAAGACATTGCAGCTTCAAGTAGAGCTACTCTGGAGCAAGGCTTAGGGCAGCAGGGAGGCTCTGACAGTGAGTGTGCACACAAACTGTGGTTGGAGACACTCCCTGAGAGAAAGCCAGGAGGTGGAATCCTGTGTTTACCTCAGTTTTTAGGTAAGAGAGGTCATTGGGAAGTGGAAAAGGCATAAGGCTAAGTAGCTGCACTCTTTTCTATAGCATCTTGGGGTATTTTTCTGGAATACAAATTTATGGACCTCACTTCTAGATCCAAAATCAGTACTATTGCCTTCCATTAGTAAGTGCTGAAGCCCTTGCCAGCCAGTTAAATTGCCAGTCCCTCACCTGAAAGGAACTCACCTTGAAATTGCTCCACAACCACAAACCTGCTTTCACTCCTGTGAACTAATGTAATTGTTGCCAAGGCCAGTGGAGCCCTCTCCTTTTAATTTTCTAGATTTGCATAGCTCTGGAAATCTCTGCTTAAAGCTGTTTCACACTGTTCTTTGTCCTAACTCTTGTCTTTTGGCAGTCACTGTCTTACCCACTGAACCCAGCAGTGAATGCCTTGGTTGGGGCAGATACCAAGCACCTAAAACACTGATGGAATGCCTAGCAAAGAGAAACTGTGACTAACTGACCAGAACACACTTTCCAGAAATAACAGAGAAATGTAAATATATCTCACAAAACTCCTGCTGACACTAGTCATACAATTTTGCTTGACCCCTTTGGGTCACCTGAGTGTACCAACAGCCCTGTGCAGACAAACCACTCAAAATTACTGTCTTTATTCTTCTACTTGTAGTTCTTCCTTCATCAATTCCTTTATAAAGTAATTTTGCTGGAGAGAGAAACCAGTTTTCTAGCTGTTTCCAACAACTTTTTTTCCTTTTCCTTCTGATGTTTCAAAAATCCTAATGTTTTTGCAAAACAGTTTTTTGAAAGCATTGGGGTCACATTTATTGCCTCATGCAATCAGACTGAACCACTTCACTCAGAAGTTAGAATAATAAAAAAAAAAAAATTAAAAAAAAGCCAATTCTGAGAAGTTTATCACTGGCCCAGAATCAAGATGAATTTTGTCTTTCACTTGCATTATCACCACTAGTAAAGGCTCTGTATAGACTCACTGATTCTATTCAATTATTTGCAACTACATTTCCTTCAAACCATGATATTTCTATTCTTTACTATTGTCAACAGGTCTCCACAGGGGAAACAAAATGATGTATCACATGTATCTCTGCTAGTGATTACAGAAAGGAGAGAACCTACTCTCTATCCCAAATTAGTGTCAGCTCTGCAGGAAAAGCTGAAAAAAAAAAAGAGACTATTTCTTATTTACTTAATGCTATCTAGGCCAACAATATGAACAGCTCCCTGGTCATGTTCAACTTGTTCACACAAAAGAAGAAACAGGGCATTTCTTTGACAGTAAAATAGCTCTTTAAAATTGTTGTTATCACTCAAGTTCTCCATAATTCCTCAGTGAGCTCTCTTCCACAAATACAAACCTTAGATTTTTAAGACTTGGCATAATCATTTATGTGCATTGCCTATTTTATCCTCTCTTTTGTTTTATGATCATGAGATAAAGTATTTTCCTTGTAATTTTTCATGATGTAAAGCATTGGGATTTTTCTGAAGTGCCTCAGAAGTAAAAAGGAATATATACCTACTTGGTAATAAGAGTATTGGTAAGAAAAATAAAGCTACACGAGTGTTTGGAAACGGGCACATCAAAGATCTCACAGAAGCTAATAAAATAGTCGTATTGCATATACATGCAGACAGCAATGAAAGCTAGGATAAAACAGAGTCCTTGTTAAAACACATTTTATATGAGTCTGGATCTAGTGATAAATAAATAATAAAATGTGTATTGGTTTCCTATTAGTATTTAAAATAACAAATGACTGCATAATTCATAATCATGAACCAGGATTTTGCATTTTTAACACTACATTTATTTCCTGTAAGAGGTTAATGCATGGTGTGAAAATAAGCAGAACAAAAATTCGAACAAAAGTAACATGACCAATCAAAGGCAAAGGGAAGAAAAAGAACTTTCTAAATATGATGACCGACTCACAAAGAGTTAATTGTTCAAATTCCCAGTGTGAACAATGTTGGAGCTGCTTTTTGGAAAAAAGACACCAGAAATTTCATAGCACAAATACTTGGGGGGTACATAGAGATGTCTCTCAAGTCTGTAAGCAGAAGAGGGGTATCTATTTGCTTGTTCTCCTGCATTTTCCTAGACTAACTGAGGAGGGCTACAGCATCCTGACCATTAGCATCACCAGGATGAATCAGCTGCCTCAGTCTGCTCTACTTCTCCACTTTGAACACCTCAGATACATGCCTGAAAGGGAATACAAAAAGTGTTGGGACAGTTCTGTAGAAAACACATTGTGGTGAGACACTAAAGCAGCCAGAGCCTGAGCTAAATGACTGGCCAGAAGTAGAGCCAGGTGGTTATTACCTGATGCTTCCCAGAAAAGCCTTGTGGGAAATTACTCTGTCATCATGTATATTAAGTATGTGTTCCTGAAAAATTATTTTGGAGAAAGCACATGGAGTTTGAAAAATCTTCCTGGGAATCACTGTAGTGCCCTCTTCCCTGTAAAACAAGGTAATTTTGCTGTCTCTGCTGAAAAGATAAAAAGGTTTGAACAATAGGGCTACAGAGAATAACAACTTCCCACGCAGATTGCAGTCCAGCCCTGAGGAATCAATCATGTAAGAAGTTACTTAAAGTCTGAGAATGTTTCATAGGCTTGGCAGCATGTAAAGATTTTTGGGAATTGGGCAAGATACACATGACCACACAGGTGGAAATTGCTAGAGAGAAGCTGTAGACTTCTAGTCAGCTTTGGCCACTGTTTTCTGGAACCCCCAGAACACAGAGCAAGGGCCACTTTCAGTATAAAAGTTGTGTCTGGAAATTAAAAAACAAATCCATTTAGGCCAGTCTGACTAGTGAAGCGGGAAGTTGGGAGTAGATGTCATCCACATGCCACCTTTCATAATGAATAAATATGTGGAAAAGACAAGTATCTTCTGCCTCATCCAATTCCTACTTTGGCTTTCCTAGTTTCTCTTTCAGAGTAGTATTATACCATCCTGACCTTAGAAATGATTCAAACAACAGATTTTTATTTCCCTTCCCTTTTCTGTTTCAGATATGGATCTATATTTTTATTAATTTATTAGTTTGGGTTTTTTTCTTAGAGTTTTAGCCCATAAACCCTTGAATTTAAGAGAACTAAACCCTGGCAAATGAAAAAGAAATTAAGGTAAGCAAGTCACTTTTGTGAAGTCAGATTTTATCTCAAGATACTCAGACAACGGGAAAAAATTAACTTTCATTTAGCTTTTAATTTGAATTTGAAAATAAACATCCACTAGATGTTTTGATGTTGGCTAAACATCCACTAAACGTTGGATCCACTAGATTCAGATGCTGTCGTAACAAGATATGCAAAACTTATTTTTCTGAATCACTTAATTCAAATACTGTTGTTGTGCAGTTAGGATTATCAGGTTGGAAAACTATCTAGAAGGGAAAAAAATAATTTTCAAGAATGATCATCTGAGAGGAAGGAAAAAACAAACCAAATCTTTTTTGGAAGTCTTAGAAGGAAAAAGCTTGTCATGAGCAGCTTGTCACTCACAAGTAGGGGAAAATTTTGAAGACTCTCAAGGCAGAAGTCTTAAAGAGCATTTCTGGCCCATTTGATTTCCTGTCTTTTACTCTCCAGTGGGTACATCCATGGTCAAGGTCACCTTTCTCGTAGTTAAGGAGTATCTAATGATGCCTACATGTCATGTTCAAATAGTCTCCCTCCAAAAAGGCTTCAAAATACAACCTCTTCCTTTGGATCTCTCCATTCAATTGCATGTTATGTTTTTGCAACAAGGGAAAAAAGCAGGGACAGGTACCAAGTCCTTCTGCCCCCAAATATGCAGAAAAAAAATCTGCCTTTATAAATACAACACTGTTGCTGACTGGCTGGAGCCTGCTTACCCTAATGAGCTTAAAATCTTATTTGCAGAGGACATCTGTCACGGCAGAAATGAGGTACGCAAGTGATTTTAATCCATTAGCTCTAAATCCAGCCGAGCTCACTCTCACACTCCTCTTTTTGAATCAAAGAAGAAAACCCAAGTGGGATGTACAATGGAACAGGGAACAACTTCAACAGCAGATCCTATGCAATAAGCACGTGGGATTTTAAGATGAACAGCAAAGGAAACTGACAACAAAACTGGGATCATGCTGGAAAACTCCTGAGAAACAGGCCAGTCCGCAGCTCAGGGTGACACAGTGAGTTTGATTTTTACTTGTGTTTTCCGTAGTTGTTCTATATTTTTTGATCAAAAATAAAGACGAAGAAAAGATGGGCT
This sequence comes from Parus major, assembly GCF_001522545.3. Classification (NCBI taxonomy): domain Eukaryota; kingdom Metazoa; phylum Chordata; class Aves; order Passeriformes; family Paridae; genus Parus; species Parus major. The sequence goes on along the minus strand of NC_031770.1, from coordinate 14,759,439 downwards.
GCACACCTTCTCACAGTGAGACTGCTGATACTGCTGCAAGAAGTGGTCTTAAGGCTTTGAATAAACCCAAAAGTGTTTTGCCTATTGATTCAAGAGATAAAGGAATCCCTCTGCTGGTTAAAGGTTCATCTTGCTACAATATTGATGAGTATGGGATTCATAGGAAGGACTACCTGGAAGAAGAGGAGGAAGATAGACTGTCAGAGCTGGACAAAAATGATAATTTGCAGTTATTTTCCAAGGCTCATTCAGATTCTCAGATTTCCAGGGAAGAGCAGAAAATTGAGAGGACAGCCACAGATGCTGAAGCTGTTATGTCTGAACTGATTGAGTCTCAGAAGCACATCACTGAGTCCATAGAGATCAGAAAGCAAACCTCCTGCGAATCAGAAGCATCGGCTTTCGTCTGGGATGACAAGAATGAAAGCAATGCAAAGCAAATCCCAAAGAAAGGAAAGAAGAAGAAAACCCATAAGCTGGCAAAGCAAGGTCAGCCCAACAAAAGTAAGGAAAAGTCCATTCTGGCCCTGTCTGAGACAGAGGAGAAGGTGGACTTCCCAGAACTGCTCGTCAAGGCTCACCAGAGTGCGTACGCCTACTTACATCCCAACCTCTCCAAGTATGAAACTATTCTGCACATGGCCAACCAGGCCACCCAAACTCAGCTCTTCCTACAGCAGATGATCAGCTTCCTTGTGCTTCGCTTTGATGAAATCAACCAGCTCTTGGAGGAAATTGCCAATGATGGGGAAAATCTTCTCAAAGATGTAGGTGGGAATCTGGCATGGCCAGCGGAAAAGGACAATTTGAAGGAGCACCCTGATCTTCTGCAGCAGCTGCTGCAATACACAGTCAACAAAATGCAAGTGGTGAGTGGGATGCTGGCCTCCCTCACGTCCAATGCCCTGCAGGAGACGTGCAGCTACCTGCAGTCTGCAGCAAGCAACTTGGAAGGCAAACTGAAAGCAAAGCAAAGCTTCGATGAGCACCTGCTACGGACAGTAAAGCTGCTCGAAGCCTCAACTGTGGGACCCTCTAAGTCCCACGGTGATGACAGGACTCTCTGTTCTGAGGACAGTGGCATTGGTGTGGACAATGAATCCCTCAAAGAGTTCAGTGCTCTGGGCCAGCATGGAGGACATCCAAGTGACTCCTGTGCGCACAGACATCCATCCCAAAAGCATGCCGGAGCAGCGGAGCGTGTGAAAGGTGGGACAGCATCAGTGGGCACAGCTGCATCTCATGGCTGTGCTCTTGAAAGGCGTTTTAAAGACATGTTTCATTCGTCCATGCAAAGTAGGGAAGCGACTTCTTGTCAGGGTGGAGTAGCAGAAGGCACTTCTACCATGCCCCAATATGCAAACTTGAGCAAAAGCCATTCCTACAACTCCTTGCAGTCTGATTCTACTCAGGAAGGTGAACATTTCAAAATCTGCGAATCAACAGATTTTCCTTCTGATGAGGATGAGGATGATGATGATGAAGAAGAGAGCACGTTGGGGGAGGATGATGACAGCACAAGTTTATCAGAAATGGGGAAGGATGCTCTGCCAAGGTCCCTGTCTTCACCTGCACTCACTGATAACATTCAAAGGCAGTCCATCAAAAGGACAGAGAATGCAGACACAGAAGAAATCATTTTGAAGATGAAAGATGCCATCAGTGAAAAAATCAAGTTTGTCCCAGCTAAATCCAGGCATAGAGAATGGATAGAGGATGAGAGTGGAAGAGCAGTCCTTGCAAAAAGGCCCAGTACGGCAACAGGCAGACAGAGAAGGTTTGGGAAACAGCGACGCTCCAGGTCAGAGGAGTCCCTCAGAAGCCAGGCAGAGGACCCAACACTCCTAGAGCTTCAGAGGACTCAAAAGGAGCTCAGCAAAAGGCTGGAAATGTTGTATGGAAAGGATATAGCTAACAACCTGGAGCTTTGGAAATCAAGAATAGCACCTTCTTTGCAGGACGAGCAAATTACATCTAGGTCCTCTCGCAAGCTGAAGGCAGGCCTCTCAAAGAATTTCAGCATCCTGCCTAACCAGGATAAAGTCCCTTTGTTCACATCTGATCGAAATCCTGTCCTTCCACTGAATGACAAGAGAGTCAAGAAGCCTGTAAGAGCTACTGTGCCTACCCAGGAGACATCAGGAGGCAAAGAAAATGAGCCTCCTGGGGCACAAATGTGGAGTGGCAGCAGCTGTACTCCCCGGCAGTCTGTCAAAAAACTGATTGAAACCTTCAGTCCTACTGATGATCTTGCAAAAGCCACACCTCTAAGATCCTTAGGACCAATAAAGTGCATCCGAAAATTTGGACTTCCAGCCATGCCACCAACCACTCCCTTTCAGAGAGGCCTGGCACCTTTAAATCTTAAGCATCGTATTTCACCAGTAGAAGACACAAACACCAATGATGTTTCTTCTAGCTTTCCAAATGCCTTTCTTCCTGCACCACCTGCAGAATTAAGCAAGAAGGACACAAAGGAAGAGCCTGATGAAGACACAGAGAACCTGCCACCACCACCACCTGAAATGTTAATGGACACTTCTTCTGAAAATTTATCTGAGCCTGAAGATACTGCAAGAATAGAAGGGAATTCTTCAGAAGATGCCAAAAAGACCACCAAACCAGAATTGCATCCTGCTAAGAGATCACAAGTTTCCCCAAAAATGAAAGCCTCCCTTCAGTCCATCGACTTACTGCCAAGCAAAAATATCAGCAGCCCCAGTGCTGTGACTAATAAAGGTCTAAGGAATACCAGGCCAGGGGATGAGAAACCTCACAGGTACTCTCTGGAGCTGAACCCTACCAGCGTGCGCATCCCTAGCCAGGAGGAGATATTAGCAACCCAGAGGAAAGAGGCTGCGGATTTATACAAGCAAACCCATAAAATTATTCCTCTTCGAAATCCCAGTGGGGTTTCAGACCCACACAGCAACAGCTCAGAGAGCAAGGGGCCCAACCCAGCTGGGCATTCAGTGCCATGTCAGAAGCACGGCTCTCCTGATCCGCTCCGGAGCAATGAAAAAGGCTCGCTGTTTGCCAGGAGGGTCTCCCCAACAAGAACTCCTCCTTCTTCACCAACTGAGAAGCGGCTTTTCAGCCCCCCAGCGCATCACAGACATTCTCTGCAGGCTTTTAGCAACACACAGCCAAGCTCACCCACCATGCAGAGGAAACCCAGTCCCCCCTCTAGCCCCAGGATGCCCAGCCCACCTTTGCAGAAGAAGCTGCCCTCTCCGCCACCACAGCGAAAACCACTCAGCCCTCCTGTGGGGCACAAGCAAAGCTCACCAGCAGCCCAGCGGCTGGTGGGCTCCCCCACTCCATTCCCCACCACCCCCTCCCCACCAGCCTCCCCATCTCGCTCCTACAAGGGACCAAGAGCTGGGCTGGATGCTGGGGAAGAGCCCCAGCTCTCCTCCTCCAAGAGGGGCAGCAATGTGCGTTCCATATTTTGCCCGGCCACCTCTTCCTTATTCGAAGCTAGACCTCCAGTGGTACCCAGCAAATGTACTGCTGAGGTGACCAGCCAGCCTGAAGCTGCATCACATTCCCAAAAGAGCAGTCTGCTGTTCCGGCAGCCCGGAGACCGGACCAGGAAGCTGTCCCTGAGCACCACCAATCCTCAGCCATTCGTCAGGAGAAGTTTCTCTGACCGCCGACCAGCGGTCCAGCCTCATCTTCCAGCTCCTCTAACAGCTGGCAGTGAACCCATGCTTAACCAAGCAAGGTAAGGAACTTCATGCCAGAAAAGGAGACCTATAGTGCTGTGTTGGCTTTCTAAACTTCTGATGGGAATTTAATGTTGTTAAGAGGTTTCCCACAAAAGTGCCCTGTTCGTGTGCAGAAAAGACGGCTGGGTAAAGATAGCACTGTATGATCACTGTTGGTCCCTTCCAACTGAAATAATCTGTTCTGTTTTCTTGCCTCAGATTTCAGTAGAGTACCAGTCTGGATAAAAGGAAGAGTTATCTTTCCGTGGCTTGCTCAAGCCTTACCCTTATACAAAAGCTGTGACAGGCACCCTGGGAAAACTCAGTATTGGTTTCATGGCACAGAACTCCCCTTATTTCTGTGGGGACTAATGGCATCCACTTTCAATTCTTAAAAGCTTTGAAGTAGCCCTCAGGTTATAAACATAAATATTCATGAGAAGATAGTCTTGAGCCAAGAGGAGGGATGTTGCTCTATTATCAGCTTCTAATTCAGTATCAATTGTTCATCTGAAAGCTGTGGGAGAATGTTTCAAGTCAGCTGCCAAGAATGAGAGACAGATAATATGTAGGCAAGGATCTGTGTGGCCATTATTATAGATTGGAATTTTGAGCTTCTTGTGCACACTTTCAGACCTAGGTGCTGATGTCAAGTCTGCTAGGTCCAAGCCCAGTTTTCAAAGTGGAAAAGCATCCTATGGCTACTGGAGAGTCCTTGCTCTGAAAAAAAAATCGGAACATCAACACATGCCAGTTCCATGCTTGCAGAAAGTGGTGGCCTCTTATTAAAAAAATGGGCTTAGTTTTAAATATTGTCTATCACCTAAGAAAAAAAAATCATAAAACCAGCCAGGAAATAGAAGTGAGTATTTGGGAATACTCAAAGATGTGTAACAGCCTGGAAGTACAGTGTTGTTATTCTAGTTTCTTAGCATCTTAGCATGTGTAAGTCAATTAAGCTTTAAGCTTCTCCGGTGACCTTTCCACACATGAGCAGTATTTATTTTTGCTCTTGCCCCAGAAGAGCTGCAGTCACATGACTCATTCCCATGAGGAGGGATAGGGATTGCAAGATCAACCCCAGCAGGATGAAATGGCACTCGTAGGTGCACAAGCACGCAGGGCATTGTGAGCACAGGAATTCTCATGGGCACTGAAGACAGATGTCCAGGCATTTCTAGCCCAAAGACAGAATAAGGACTGAGTATCCCATGCTGGAAGTAGAGGAACATGTTGAACAAAACATGTAAAAAACATTGGGAAAAGAAAACCATTTTGCATTCCCAGTTCTAATATTGCATTGTAGTCTGACATTTGAATATTTCCTAAAATTTCTGTGCAATGTTACTGGGTTTTCTGGTTTTTTATGTCCTGTGTGTAGTTAGCTTTGTCTACTCTGGTGCCTTCCAGCAGAAATAAATGTTTTCAAAAGAGATTTTATGTAAAACCTTACAAGACAAAAGCCCCGGCAGTTTTATGGATGCATTTTAAAATCAGTCTATTATAAATTGCTAGCTAATTTATACTTCAATGGGATGTATTATCTTTCTATCATAGTCTGTCAGACTATAGTGAGTAATATAAAAAAAACCTGTAAATAAAATCATCCCTTTCATGAAAAAAGTCATATATTCTAGCGTCATGATCTACAAGTATTTCGGAAGAACGAAATATATCCTGGCTCAAATTCAGCTTATCATTTATCCCAGTGAACATCACCAGTAGTACTAGTCAGTTATGCCAAATTTATATCAACATAAGCAAAAGGCAAATTTAGGCCATTAATTACCACACACAGTGATTTAAGATGCAATACACAACTATGTGTTTTCTTACAGCCAAAATTAACTGCCTGGGGTATATTTTATGGACCTTGCACTGAATGGCCTAAAATGAACACCGCAGCCAATGTGCCAGTGGGCAGAGAAGGACCATTCTAGGAATGAACTCTTTTAGGGAAAAAGCTCTGAGAGCTCTTCACATCACTGCAGGTCCTCTCCTGCTGCTCAGGACTGGGATGGGTGCCACAGCTGTGAGCACCACATCACCCTGTGCAGATGCTGAGCCCCACACTTTTAGCAGGTGCCCTAATAGGCAAAGCACCACACTCTGATCCATCTATCTCCCCCAAGTTCATTAAACAGCCAGGACTTTCTTTGCTTTGTAATTCATCCAGCTGACAGAGGAAGATCTCCAAATGTCTAAACCTAAACCTCCTCATTCCAGTGATGTTTGCATCAGGTCTCAAATTCACAAGCCATTATCACACAGCTGTCAGTCTCCTTTCTTTCATTCTGTCCCTTGCTTTGCTGCTTCTTTCCAAATATAACAATGCCTTTTTTTGGCCTGTGTGGTGTTTTCCTGTGTTATTTTTCTGTGTTATTAGCAGCTTCATTAGTAGAAGGGAGAGGACACCGAGTCAAACCCGAGACGCTATCTTTTATAGGTAAAACATTCTGAAGACCAGTGAGTTATCCAGTTTCTCCCATGTTCACAGACTCAGGGATGTAAGAGACACATCCCCCCATTTTTCCCATACCAAGTTAAAACATCCACTTGCTGAGAAGTGGGTTGCCAAAGATAATCTGGCAAAGCTTGTACAAGCAAAAAGAGGCAGCTGAGTTGCCTCTCCCACACACCCCCTTTTAACAGAGACACACACAAAAAAGAGGCAACTTCCATCTTGTTTTGCATGCTGGCATTGATGGGCATTAAATGTCAGCATTGGGCACAGATTTGTGTGTCACCTGCACACTCATTGCTCCCCTGGAAGGTAAAACCCATTCTTTTTTCCAAGCATGTCTTCTGCCCATCCCATGTTGTAAGGAGTATCAGGACTTAAAACATTAGTAGCCCTAACTAGGGCTGGAGCTGGAGCTTTTGCATTTAGTCTTAGGGTACCTGACAAGAACTTCAGTTCTCAAGTCAGTTCAGCTGGTTCCTATTTGAACAGCCCATGCTTGGATAGACTGAGATAACTTGGCTGGTTTCTAAGACTGGTCATTTGACAGCAATCAGCACTTTATGGCATTTCAGTAAGGCACAACATGTACAGTTGGTCTGCTCATAGAAATTCTGTTAATCTGTAACACAGTTTCTGTGTATGCACCTTAACAAAATAATATTTCATTTGAGAGACTTCCTCTTCCAAGTGGTAGAGCAGAGAGAGAAGATAAAATGCTATTGTCTTTAACATACTGTTCAATGAGCAGTTGAGAATGGATCAAAGCAAGTAGCCCAAATAAGCCCTCCTGCAACTGGGGGATATTTGAATCTGGATTAGTTTCATGACTGGACATGTATCACAAATCTCTTCATTTAGCAGTTCGTATCATTAAAGTCCTAGCAGTTAAGAGTAGGAACGTAACACCTTGTCTGTAGTTGAAAGCTAATTCAGTTTAGCAGTTTTATATACTTGAAATACAGTAATGATTCCCAGATAGCTCTGAAATATTTCCCCATGTTGAGCTTAAACCACATGAATTAGCTGCAGCAGCACAGGGCACACTTCACACACTTCAGCAGGAAGGCACAGGGTGTGAGATACCTATGACTAGATCCACTGCTATGCTCAGTCTTGATACATAAAGTCCCTGTACCCCTGGGGAGTGCCAGAGCAACCTCAAGAACACCATTTACACTTTCTGTGTCTAAGTGCTCCTGTCACCAGAGTGAGAGTAGAAGATTTATAATGCCAGAATTCCCCTCCCACAGTCATGCTGGTGTGCTCAGAAATCACTGTTACCAGGCTAAGCAGATGCACATCAGAGGCAAGACCTTTCCTTTCCTTCAGCAGTCTGAAACAAGACTTTTCACTCAAATCTTCCCCTATCTGCAAGGAAACCCGGTCTCACACTGATCCCCTGTTAAACATACAAAATTTTTCTGCCCAAGAGAGGTCTAGGAGGGAAGAGTACAGTGCATTTAGCGTGACAAGAGTAAAATCTGGATGGTGCACATAAGGAGCGTGTGTTCAGGAGGTGGCAGGGAATGACGGGGTATTGTGCAGCATTTGTGCTTTGTGGGTTAACGTGGTCTAATCAGTGCTGTTTTAAAAAGTCATGATTCATTAGCCTCTTAAGCATCTTTCCTTCTGCAGCTTGGAGAAGAGCCTTAGAAAAGCAGGTGACTCTTGGAGCAGCTCTGGCGTTCCTGAAAACAAAGAGTCCAACAGATCTGCATCCCACCCCGAGCTCTACGTCGTGGGCCAGGGGCTGCAGAGAGACTGACAGCAGAAACACCCCCAGAGGCACAAGAAAGGCCAGAGGCCCTGGAGGGAGGAAACAGCCTTACCCAGATCTCCAAAACACAGCTTCACCTTCTCTTGCAAGGAAACTATATGATGGCATTGCATCAAAAACCCGAACTGGGCTCCACAATCTAATGAAATACCCACCGGCTTCTTCTCCTTTCATTCCACGGTTTTGCTCAGAGATGTGCATGGAGCAAAAAGAAACACTTTGTTGCTGGGTGAGTCTGAGGCAAATTTGGTTGATGAAGACGGGACCTATAGCCAAGTCCTTTTTTCCCCTGTTTAGACAAGAGTTAAAAAAAGCTAACACAAATTATCATTATTTAGCTTGTTATTTATTCAGTAGGCATCATAGTCCATGTAAAAAGGGCTGCTGTGACTTTTCTAGGAGGGAGGTAAAACCCTGAACCAATTGAGTGTTACTGCAACTAAACATCCATGGCTTCAGCAAAGCCACATTTTTACTGGGTGTTTATCAACATGCAGGGAGAGAATAGTGTCATATATAAGTTAAAGTAATGCCTTTTGAAGGAAAAAAATTAGGGATCTTACTCCCTCAAAAAAGCCTTTGATCTTCTAAATCACCTTTGATTACCAGATAATCTCATCACTTCTAGTTTCCAGGGTACAAGGCCTAATCCTGATTAGAGTAGTTTTGCAATAGCCCAACCAAACAACATTATAAATCACAAGGCATCTAAGGACGCATTTGGAGGTTTTGTTTGGGTTTGTTTTTCTTTTTTTTTTTTTTTCTTTTTCTTAAAAGAAAAGAATGCCACCATAGACAATCCTGTTCTCCCCGAAAAAGTTTGTTTTGATTTTTTTTTCTGATTTATGCAGTTTGAGAGTATTTATTGCAATTTCACTGGATAGTCTAAACAGATTCTTGTTAATAAAAACACAAGTTATTTACAGTGAATTAATCCTAAGCTTTTACAGCATTCACTGGAATAAGATCTCATAAATTACTGGATCTTCCTCACCTAACATATATCATCATGGCTAAGATGCAACTTTTAATTAATGTAGTTTAATTACATTTGACATGTTTTCATCTACAACTTTAGTACAGAATAAGATTCATTAAAAAAAAAAAAAAAAAAAAAAAAAACAAAGCCATTTGTATCATACTTTGTTAGGAATAGTTTAAATTTTTCCTACAGTTTTCATCAAGGTGGTGTCTGGAAACTTCACCTTCACACAGCATTTTTACCTTTCCTGCCCACCTTCATGATGGGGGAACAGAGCTTCACCCTCTCCAGTACAAGGGTTACTCTCTGGATACTGAATTCCTGAGCTTTAGTCCCGTGCCTTAACCACAAGCATCTTTCACCAAGTACAGCATCATTTTGCACCAGAGGAAACCTTAATTATTATGTTTAAAGTGTGGGTTTGAATACAGAGAAGCAGCTCGCAGTGAATAGATACTTTGGATGGTCAGGGATTTGTGAGCTTAAAGAGGCCAAGCAGCCATACCCATACAGACATCAACCAAACCCCTGTGTAATCATAAAGGCAGATGCAGCATCCCCTATCAAGCTGGAAAATCACCAGGGGGATACAGAAAACTCACCAGTAGTGAGCTGTAACTCTGCAAGTTAGTCCTCACCCTCATCAGAAGTGCAATCCTCTCCCCCCTGGGTAAGAATACAAAGTCATTTTTGCATGCATGCATTTTGGGTTGGTTTTTTCTACTGGCAGTAACCCCCCCAGAATAGAAGCAAACCAGAAATGTGACAGCAGGAAACTGGCACTTTGCATGCCTAAATGCAGCCTTGCAGAGGAAAACAGAGCAGAGTGGGAGGACAGCTTCTCCTCAGCAACTACAATCAGTTCAACTCTTTCTGGCTTCATGCTGAAACTTCCCAGCACTCCTGATGGGGAATAAGAGAAAGTATTTCTTTACATCCCTCAAGCAGCAGATTCTGCTACAGCAGCACATGGGGCAACACTTGAGCAGTCAAGGTGGAAACCTCCTCCCACGTGTGCTCTCTGGACACTGAGTCAGCCAACTCATCTTTGCCCAAAGCCAGGCTCCCTTGGAGATGTGCACATGAGCTGGCATCCTAGCACCTCATCCCTCCCGGCTCTGACTGAGGCTCTGCTCATCAGGAGGCTCCTGGCAAACACAGTCCCACCTAAAGACTGTAGCTGCTGGAGGATTCTGAGGCTGCCCAAAGGATGCTGCAGCAATCTGCTCGTTCATTGTATGCAAGACACAGCTTCTGGGGGAGTCATCTGCAAGTTTGTAACATGAACTCATGATTACATGTCATTAAAAAATTCTCTTTAGTCCAGTAATGTACAGGACTCTTGCAAAAAATATGTTTACCTTTGATTTGTATTGCGAGATTGAAGTTGAGAGTAACTCTAGTATTCAGGAAATGATAGTTTGCCTCACCATTTTTTTTAAAAAAAATAATTTTTTAACAGGATTTTTAGTCAACAGTTCAGTTTTTCACAAGTACGACATTTCTGGAATACATCTGTTTTATAAGACCAGGCTAAACTTTAACATTTATTTTCTACTGATGTAAATAAAACAGAGGTTTTATATACAAGGTATGAGTTTGATCTCCCATATTCTGTATGCAACCAGTTTCAATCTTAGCCCAATGTTATACTATTGATGTATTCCTTAGTGCACTAACTAGTGCCCTGAACTATAAAAAGTCCATTTGCTTCCTCTTCCCCCACCCCAGAACAAGCTTGTCTTGTTTTGTGTTTTGCTGGTACAGCAATTAACTTAAACTGCATTTCCATTCAGCAAATAATGTCTTTTTTTAGGCTATAAGATCCAGCCTGGGCACTGACAGAGTATAGGTCAGCTGTACTTCCACCTCTCCCCTGCCCTGATTTAAGCCTGAGCTACTTGGCAGTCTTGTATGCAGTTCAGTTGAGTTGCTGTGTAAAATCACAGCTAAGTCAGGGGGCAGTGCCTTGGTCCTGAGGGTAAAAATCAGACTGTACTCGCTGCAGTGGAGTCAGATTGCAGAGGGATTGAGCACAGAGTGAAGCAGGATCAGGTTTCCAGCCAGGGCTTCTTCATAGCTGTGAAAAGAGCAGACAACAAACAGCTCTGTGCTGCACTTGATCTGTAGACCTTTAAAAAGTTGGCAGCTGCCCTTGTTTCCAATGACACTGCTCAAATCTCAGACCCTTAAGGGGGTTGTCATTTCATTCCCTTGGCATCTGAGATGACTAGGACACTAAGGCACTACTCACACTCCAGTTTCTTTTTTCTGACTTCAAGAGCTACCTCAGTCTGGAGAAGAAAAGACTGAGGGGAGACCTCATTTTCTCATTTCTCACCCACAGCCTTTTTTGGATGAAAAATGAAAATGTTAATGTCAAAAGAAAACATGTGCAGATAGAGACAGTAGATGCCCAGTGGGGCAAGGTGATCAAGGCACCAGGATCACATTATCCCTCTGATCCCATTTCCATTCATCTCACATATACCTGCCCTGCACCTAACCTGTTCCACCACTTCAAGCACAAAATTACCTACAGTCCTCACAGCCCCTAATTGTTCTCCTCTCAGTGACATTCTGATTTTCAAAATCTGGCCTCTTAAGTCTCTTCCTTTATTCTTTTCTCTTTCTTTACTAACATACAACTCTGCAATTGCTTTAAGTAATAGTGTGAGAATTTCTGAAGTAGGACTAGGTTATTTCAAAGGAAAAAGGGGTGATACGTCTATCTTACTCCATATCTATTTCCTCCTGCTTTAGTAAAGATTTCCTCAAGACACAGATTGATTGTACAGCAATTAAGGAGAAACTGAATGCTTTCATTGCAGCAGGCTGCCCTTCATTTATTAATCCTACTGAACCATTGGCTCCTTAGGATATGAGTGAACCCAAGTCAAAGCCTAAGGATGCTAACAAAGACCATCCTTCCCCAGAGCAGTAGCTATAAAGCTGTGAACAAAACTTTCCAGGCATTCCAGCAAATACACAGATGTGTGGCAAGGCAGAGATGATTCTGCAGTTAAAGTCTAACCCAAAAAAATTTACCAGCTGTTTGGCTTTTAAGTGTGACTCTGCCAACCTTATGGGACCATTGCAGCCTTACCCCCGTCATAATTAGTAGAAGTTTAATATCTCTAACAGCCAAACTGGAAATTCAACCTGCCAGTACAATACAATGGCCTTAGTTTTGGAATGTTTTACTCCTCTTAGAAGCTCTGTGTGTCTTTGATAGTAAATATAGTTAACATGGACAACCAGGGCACAAGGCAATGCATCTTTTGGATCTTTTTGAATAGTGAATGTTTCATCAATAACTAGCTATCCATGCAGATCCTTTTGCCTTTATATTTCAGGGAAAACACATACATATACATGCACATGTTAACTATTCTAAGTGACCTAGATTGCAAGTAGGCTCTCATAGCATGATTTCTCATGTGAATAAGTCAGGAGCATCAAGGACACCCTACTACCACAGAGCTCAGCAGTTGAGTATCTAGTTAGAAGGGACTCCTGGTAAGTAGTTACCAATTATGAATCTTAAACAGATTTCATATTATTTCAAATAACATTTCAACAACAGCTTGAAGCAGGGTGCAAAAAAAAAAAATACAAAACAAAAACCCTCTAAGGTACAAAAGGAAGAAAGAATGTAGGATACACCATTGACAATTTTTTAAAACCCACAAGTAATACTATGTTCTTTATGTTGAAAACTCAGTACTTCAGAACTATTTATCCCACCAAGAGCCAAGAGATGAAGAAAGCATGCACTGCACCTCTGAGCTCTGCTACCCCAGGCAAGTATAAGATGTCCTATTTCCAGCCCCACAGAGTTTCCTTGATAGCCAAATAACTGCATTAAGCTTTTCCACAGAAGAACAGCCACTGCAAACACCACAGCAAAGGACTGCAGCAGGCATTTAGGTGCTTGGTGTATTCCCAGTTTTCCTGGACTGATGAGTGGCTCTGCAACCTGTCTTCCCCCAACACAAAATGATGATTGTTGTGACCTTTTCAAAGGCTATTTACAAAACAGTAAAAATAGAAAAGCAGTCATCAAATAAGCTTAATAGCTCTTAAAGCCTCTTAAATAAATTCTTAATAATTTTAAGAGTCTGTTAATAGGTTTAACTTAGACTCCTTGCAGCAAAAAGGAGACTAGGACCTGTATGAGTTTCTCTTCTCTTTGGATAATAATTCCCATGAGTCTGACACACTCCATAAGTACAAAGCAACAGCTCTGGGGGTGACTACTTCCCATTCACTCATTCAGGGATGAGAAGCCAATACTACAAAAAAGTAGGCAGAAAATTAGCACGGCAGCCAATGTGTCCAATTATCTTAAGCTTCTTATCTCAGATTTTCTTTTCCTTCTAAACTTGCACAAAACTGAGCCAAGACCCAAGCAATACCTGACTTTAGTTTTGTAAGCCAAGCACTTACCAGTACTCTGAAGCACCAGCAGGAGGACCATACATCATTCCCGTTTGTGGATGGATGTTCATGTTTGTGGTGTGCAAGAGCAATGGCTTTGAGGAGGGGCAAAAATGCCCCAATTCAAACAGTGGGTGTGCAAGGAGATGTGAAGTTTCACTGCCTTTTCTAGGATATTTTAGAAAGATCTGAGAGAATACTGCAGGAGGGAACAGGTCCCTCATTTTGTCTCCAGAGAAATCCCCCAAGGACACGTTCACTCTGCTGGTGATGGCAACCCCATAAGCTCACACACTAGTTTTCCCTGCAACTTTCCACCCTGCCTGGGCTTTACTAGGCCAGGACTAGATCCATAGCTAAGCAAACACACACAGTCATGTGACATAGAGTTTTTCCTTCAGAAAACCTACTTGACACATTCTCATGCATTTTCTTCTGTAATACGAGAAGATGGCAACCATAAGGACTTTGTAACTTAAAAGGTTCCAGTTTGCACTGGGCCCAGAAGTGTTTTTCCCTGAGGTAGTGCAAATTGAAGTGTGACTTTTAAAAGCTTCAAAAGACTATGAAAGGAATCAGCAAAATAATTTCTGGAAAGGCAGCATTGTCAATGATCGTGCAGCCCATCAAGAGCTGGAGCTGAATCCAGAATTGCTTCTTCCAGCTATGCAGGAATTCATTACACTGGCAAGCACTGGTCCATGGTAACAAATACTTCCATACCCCTGGGCTGAATGGCACCCAGGCTGGAGTATAAATAGATTTGAGGAACTCTTTTCACCTGTTATTGGCCCCACAGTCCACTCATCCTTCTGCAAACAAGTTGCAAACAGCACTGTTGAACTGCTGTCCTGGATAAATATACATACAGATGACTTCCAAAGCTGTGGATCTTTTCTCATCTCCTCTTTTTACCTGTTAAAGTGTGATTGAATCCAAGATCTAAGCCAGGTCTCTGGGAGATTGCAAAAGAGCAAAGCTCTGGGATTTGGGCACACTTCTCTTTCTTTGCTCAGTACTTTTTTGAGCACAGAATACATCTAGGATGTATTAGACTATACAGGACCTTTTGGGTCCATTGTCCCCCAAACATGTCAATAGGTGGGCCCATTGTAATGCAAAATAATAAAGAGCAGTACAAATGATGCAAAAAGAGAAAAGATGGCAAGAGAGAGAGAGGCCCACCAAGGAAAGGATATGGTGAGACACTGACACATCAAGTGAGCTGCACTCTGATAACCTCTAGGCTAGCAGGTCCTGGTCTCAAATTGTCTGCTTGGTTTATTTAAATTTATTTTATTTAATTTTTTTAAATAATCAAAATAAAATACATACAATTAAAATTATATCATCAAAATTTAAATGATACACTCAAAACACATTTATTCAGGACTACATCTAAATATCAGAACATATGATCATCTGTAACTATGAAGCCTAACACATAAATCCTGTTCTTCAAATACTCTTCAAACATGTGGCAGGTTCTTGCTGAGCTTGGAGGAAAGAGAATTCTTCTGGATGGGAGGCAAGGACTTTGTGGGTCAGGGAACACAGAATGTGTGCAGGGAAAACATCAGGCCTGCAAAATGGAGACACAAAGTGTAACAGAGGCTACAGTGCAAACCTAAAGCACCTGATGTGTGATAAATATATTACAGTGTTGGCTTTCACAAAGGTTGGAGTGAATGCAATGTGTTTATGTAATGTTGACTTTTGTAAAAGAAGTTTTACTAAAGCTTAGAGTTCTTTTAATCAGACTGTTGTGTTGTGATAATGTTAACATTTAACCAATGAAAGAAGCAAAGCCAGTAGCAGATGACCACCAGGAGAATAACTGCACCTGCTCTGATGGGGAGGGAGGAGGAACTACGTTAAAATGTTTCAATATATATGATTTTTTATGAATGTGTGTTTGGCTGATGCAATACCCATCCAAAAGGGGTATAAAAGGGGTGTTGCTGTGATGACTCGTGTGCCTCTGGCTGCTCCTAAGTGTTCAGGGCTGTTCTTTTTGCTTTATTGGCTTTGTCCCCTATTGTCTGTTATTAAATTTTCTTTAAATTTTAACTGAGGCATGGGCTTCATTTCTCACATGAAGCTACATATTTCATGGGACAGACTAGCTGCAAACTTCTAAAGAGCTGCACAGGGAAACATGCTCCTGCCTGCAGCCACTTGAGGCTGGCCGGGAGACACTCTGCCCCGCTTGCACAGAGCTACCAGAGGAACAGCCTGGCCTCTGGGCTGGCCTGGGACAGCAGGGAGCCCAGAGCCCTGGGCTTTGCAGCCATGGCTCAGCTGCACATGCAGCCTCCTGCTCCTGTCCCTGCCCCACAGCTGAGCAGCCCTACAGCTACACGGGGCACTGGCAGCAGCACAGCTCATTGCAGGGGGCACATGCAGGGCAGAACTGTTCCCTGGGGATGAGCACAGGCTCTCTAGGCTGGAACAAGGCCCTTCCTTCCTCCTGCCAGAGAGCGGCCCAGCTCCCACCTTACCTCTATGTGAGGCTGAGCTGTGCTCGGCCTTCACCTTCCCCTCCCTGGCAGTGACCCTGGGGGCAGCACTGCTCCGCTGCCTCTGCCGGGGCTCCTGGGCCAAGGCCCCCTGAGCCGGCAGCGAGCCCAGACCTCCATGGTTCCACACACCATCCTCGCAGTCAGCCAGGGGAGGGAAGGTCCTTGGGAGTGGCAGAGGCTCAGGAATCCCACTTTTACAATCAATCCATCTAATGGGTTATGCACCATGGGTAAAAAAGCTTTTTAATTAGTCAGAAGATTACTTTATTTTTCATGAAACTGGCATGCGTTTAATTCCTCTTAACGGTATTGAGTTAACAAGTCAGAAGATAAAGGGGGAAGGGTCCAATGATAAGAGGGTAAAAAAGATTCCTTCTTTTGGCTTCTGTGAATACCCAGTAAAGACCCACACAGTTGTGAAAGCTCTTTCTGCAAACCAGAAAGACCTCTTAGCAAGCAGGCAGGCCCACACATAGAAACAGGACTTGCATCTCATGGCCATGTCCAGTTTGTGGTCAGCTGTGGCCATAGTCTCTGTCTTGGCTGACGGGATGAATGATTTGGCTACTGTCAGAAAGGAGAAACAGAGTAAACTAATGACAGAATGTTGTGGTGCCATTGGCATCCTTGCAGGATCATCTGTCAGCCACCTACTCTGACACAGAGCTAGCACTAACCACCATGGACCAATTTTCCCTGAAATCTGGTGGGACTTTTTTCCATTTAGCTCAGACCTTTCAGCTCCTTTCTATCCTCACCTTTTCCTTCCATGCTCTTTCCTTTTCCAGTGAAGTTCATGTTTAAACCCGTGCTTCTGCCTCGCAGAAGTATCTGGGTTTGAATTTGACAACGGTCTCCGAGTAGACAGCGAATGGAGCTTGGTACCCAGCCGTAGAGCAAGGTCTCGTGACTCCAATCGCCAGCAGTCGGCACAGAGAGGCAGAGCCAGACGCGTCTCCTGCCGCTGTGTCCGTGTCAACCACAACCGTCACAACCCCAGCGCGTGGCTGCCCCTTTGTGATGCGCTCGCCCACGGTTCTGTTTCCATGGCCACAAAACCCCCACCCCAACTCCATCCCTTTCCCTTCCCAAGGATAGCCAGCCCTGGGCCCAGCCAGCCTAGGCCAGAGGGCTTCACACTGTCTAGGAAGTAGACCCTTTCCTAAGCTACTTTTCAAGGCCTTTATTTCTGTAATTCCCACTCAGTCCTGGGTTGCGTTTTGCACTTTTGGGATTTTTTATTTCTCTTCACAACAGTGAAGCACATTGTTCATGTGTTGGCACATGAACAATGGCACGCCATGTTAGAAGTAAAAGAAGCTCTGCACTCCTATGAGATGTCCCAAGTACTCAGGGAGCCTGTATCTGCAGGAGCAGATAGCCATCTAAATGTTCCACTCTTGCTCTGCTTCATTGTTCCAGGAGTTTATTCTCTGCTTTCTTTGCTGCAGAGACACCCAAACCAAACATAAACATGACCTGCCTCAAAACATTTCTGATCTTGGCAGTTCCTAACAATTCAAAATTTTCTTAATGGAAATAGCATAGGGCAGGTCATTCTGAAATACTCTCCAGCAGCTGTTGGAACTCAGAGAACTAATCATTCTTTACATGGCTTCACAGAGAATAAAATAATGTTGCAGCCAAGCAGTAAAAAAAAAGAATACCTTTCTTAAATCAGGATTCTTAATCCCCTCTAGAACAGTCAGGTCAATAATAAAAGAGTGACAGGTAAGGTTTAATGGTATAGCTCATTTCTAGTCCAGAATTTATCCAGCAAAAATGTCACCTAAATTACTAAGCAATACTTCTCCCTAGCTGCATTCAGTATTCCAGCTGCATATCAGTAATAAAGAAATCATTCCAAAGGGGCCATGCCCAGGATTTAGCAAAAGTAAGCCTGAGCCAAGGGTCCAGTGGCTCTTACCCCTTTTACTGCATTAGCAAAATTATTCAATCTATTCAAAGAAGCTTTGCAGTCTGCATTAGATGCCCCCAGTATTCAGCAGCACCAGGGTCTCGCGATCAGCGCTTTGAATGCGGCTTTTGTACACACTCTGCCGAGTTTGTACACACTCCCTGAGCCCAGCAGTATTCCTGGGCATCTGCACTTCCTCTGTGGGCCAACATCCTCCAGGCACAGCTGCAGGAACGAGATTACAAGTCCTGGCTGAAGGAGTCTCCAGTCTGCTGCAGCCCTTCACCTGCCGCAGAATCATCTTGCGCTGCCGTGGGGGGAGTAAAGGGGTGGAGGGCTCTTGGCAGATGAGGGTCTCCTCCATGTGCTGCTGCTCGCTGGGCCTGAAACAGCTGCTGGTGCCTTCCCCCACAGCTGTATCAGGAGCCTGCCTGGAAAAGTAACACTGCCAGTGCAAGTGACAGCCACCCATCCCGGCCATGGCCCTGCCCACAGGGCGTCCTGCCTGCCAAACTGCTCCAGTCAGGTGATGGTGGCCAACATCAAAATAC